>NC_047032.1:8834913-8850982 GCF_902652985.1 Pecten maximus
AATTGACAAGGACGTAAATCACTAATACTGTCGTACAATCCTCAAGGCAGAAGTGACATTCCTCAGACAGTAAATCACATAACACGTAGCAATTACCATCGAGACGAAGACGGAACACCAGTCACAAGTGCTAGTTCCTACAAATAATTACGTTTTGGTTACAAAAAGTGTTGATGAGCCGTTCAGAATTTATCACTAACCAATATCTTCTTTTTGAATTAATGTAATTGGAGCATACATCATACTTTAAAAACATGGGGGTGTCAATAAGGCAACGGAATGTCGCGATAAAATAGTTTACTCGTGATGTTTATGTACGGGGAAATCTTTTCAAATTCTTAGTTGGACTGTAAAAGTTAAGAAGTGAGAACCGAATATACACCAAGAGAGTGTATAATTTGGATCCAAACCTAATATCATAGTTAAATGTCATCCAAAAAGGTTAAATGTCATTAATAGTAGTCCAATGGCATTAACACTACATCTAAACGTCGTCAATAGAATTCTTAACTAATATTATTGCTTGAGCACACTGGGGTATTATCGACCACCGGGTATTATCGACCATTTGTCTTATTAAACCTTGATAAAAGTCGTAAGAAGCGTTGTCTTGTCATTCAATCGCTTCTATCACTCAGAATACTCCCTTCGGAATAACTAGAGGTTTTCTTGGATATCTGAGAGTCTTTAAATTCCTAATGGATGACATTGTTGAAACTGGTTAGTACGGGTCTTTCAAAACAACGTAACGTTACGGGATAATTTAACTGGAAAGGGAAAATGAAAGGTTTTTTTTACTATGCACAAGCAGATAGTCTGACAGTTTTTATTGTATGAACTGTATATGAATGATTATTTTTAAGGTTTTTATGAAAAATGGGATAGTCATGTAAGCTACAAGAAAAATGGGATGGTCGATAATACCCTGGCGGAATTGTAATCGCAGGGTATAATCGACCGCTGGGTATATCGAAAAATAAAGGGGTACACTTTTGTTTATATTTATTTAACAGAACAGTCCCTAATGAATCAGATACAAGTTTTAATCCAACTGTAACATATAAGCATAACAATAAAACAATTGAAAATAATTATCACCTGGTTACGTATCAGATTGATGATAAATATCAGTTCTGTAGTTTATGGTAGTAGATTCCGTGCAATAACGATGCAACTCTCATAAACCTTAATCGGGATGCAGATATTCAGGCATACAGGTTCCGGTGCGACTTCTGTTTGTAAGGCCCATATCCATGTAGCTTGAAACAACTTACATTTTGCATTTTGTTTCCATAGTTTGTTTTTGTCACCCTATACCTTATACATTTCTGTAGTTACAATTATGATTTTAAAAGAAGATTCGTATATGACCGAGGAGTGTGTTATAGCTAGTTTGGATGAAAATATTGTCTATAATAAAAAAAATTATACTATCAATTCTTTAAAAAGTTTTCTTATGGTCGATAATACCCGGAAGTGGTCGATACACTGTAATACCCAGCATATATTGTTGAATAACACAAGGTTATCTCAAGGTCATAAAACGTCTGTGCATCCAGTTGGTCAATAAATATGGCTCTTCAATGAGGCTATCGGATCATCGATGTTTGAGCAGTATGTGACAGTGCAACTCTCGGATGCAGTGAATTTTTAAATGTTATATAATATTTAAATCAATGGTACAATATCAACAGTTTATTTAAATCTCATCAATAGTATAGTCAAATGTAAAAAAATTGGTTTAATGTCGTCAAATATATATGGTTAATTGTCTTATATAGTATAGTTAAATGTCATCAATAATCTGGTTAAATGTCGTCAATAATATAGTTAAATGCCATCGATAATATGATTTAATGTCATCTATAATATGGTTAGATGTCTTCAATGATATTGGTAAATGTCATCAATAGTATGGTTAATTGTCGTCAATATTAAAGTTAAATGTCAATAATATAGAAAATGTCTTCAATAATATAGTTAAATCTAATCAATAGTATGGTTAAATGTCATCAATAATATAGTAAAATATCATCAATGATTTAGTTAAATGTCAACATTAATATAGTAAAATTTCATCAATAACAAAGTTAAATGTCTTTAATTATACAGTTAAATGTAATCAATAATATGATTAAATGTCATCAATAGTATGGTTTATTGTCGTTAATAGTATGGTTAAAAGTCATCAATAATTTTAGATAAATTCGTCAAAATATCGTTAAATCTCGATCGTCAATAGTTGGGGTAAATACAATCTAATTAAAAACTAGATTGTCATTATCATTACGTTACATGAACATCTAACAACATCACATAAGGGTCACGTCAGGATGACCTTTTCGATTAACCAATCAAATTACTACTTACATACTCATTGAAGTGAATTTCGTATGTCCGAAATAGCATGAATAGAGTGCATGGCTTGCAATGTGTTTCAAGTCATTTCGTCCAACGAAGCATAACGTTATATACATACTGTACCGAAATTGTTAGCTTCAAATGCATGATGTGACGAATTAGTGTGATCGATGACATCGAAAAAAATTGTTAATTCGACCTGAAAGTGAAATATTAAGATAACAAAGGTCATCCTGACGTGACCCCTTATGGAATGTCGTTAGATGTTCATGTTATGTAGTGAGAATGACCATCAACATTTTAATAAGATTTGGGTAAATAGTGTTAATAGTATAGTTTAATGTCGTCAATAGTTTAGTTAAATGGCATTGATAGTATGGATAAATTCTATCAATAATATCAACAGTATGGTTATATTTTTATCAATAGTATACAGTGTAGTTAAATGGCATCGATAAAATGGTAAAATGTCATTAATAGTATAGTAAAAAAAACATCAATAGTATAGTGAAATGTCATCGATGGTAAAGCTAAATGCCTTCAATAATATGATACAATATCATCAATTTTATAGTTCAACGCCGCCAAAAATGTAATTGAATGTCATCAGTGCAGTCGATATGTGTTATCAAACCAAAATTACGGATTCTTATCACTAAACAAACCCTTCATAAACTGACACGAAATTGGATTATCTACAAAGATGTATGACCGTTCAACACTAGTTAGAGACAGACTAGATTATGTGACTTGGATTATATACGAGAGGACAAGATAAGCTATCAACTCCATGACAATGAGACCATCGACACGGACCTGTCGTTCAAGACACAAAATACCAATCTGTTCCTAACAAGTATATATTGTCTGGCTGTCGATGGCTTCAATGAAGCAAACGTAAACATGGACGCCTGACGCAAACAAAATGAGCGTGACAACCTGCCACTTAGTCTCTGCCTCTGTAAGGATCATCTTTCACACAAACTGCTTCCAGCCTAGACTACACGTAGCTGCAGGAAAGGAGGGGGAAATGTATTAAAGAAATGACACATACATTATCATACACGGATTGAAGGGCAATGGCGTTGATAAGTTGCAAAAACCGGTGCCCATTCCCTTTGTACGTTTTGACAATAAAATATGTTTGTATCAAAATCAATCATTGAAGGGCAAAACTAAAAAAAATCTGCTCTTAAACATTTAATCTAATGAGTTTATTGTTTTCCTTTTTAAGTCTTTTGTCACGTCATACATGTACAAGGCCTTCTTGGCGTTCTTATATAAATTGCCTATAAAGGGAAATTACCAAAGTTTACTCCAAACCTCATGACTACACCGCACTATTGATAGTCACAATTCGCCGATACCTGGTATGTTCCATCGTTCCATTGGACAGTCCGGTTTCCTGCATGCATGAAAGACTAGTCGTTAATATTGATCTGGACCAAACATGTCGGTGATGACAAAAGAAATATCACCTCTTTCAGAAGTTTGAAGGCCGAGCGCTCGTACCTTCAGTGTCGCTCACTCAGCAGATTGACAAGTGAAACTCCAAGTTCATTGCTTTCTGATCTATAGCTGTTTATCTACTTGCGTAAGTTACCTTTCAGGTAAAACCAAATAAGGAAACTCAGTCATATTGTTTTTTATGTAGTAAGAGTAGGTGCTTATATTGTTCATTGATACTAACCAGAAACAGACGCCGGTGCGAATAGCTTGGTTGTCATGGTCATTTATTGAAACGTATGATTGGCCAAAATAAACAATGTACCAGTTTACCGATAATTGATACATAGGGGTTTGAGGGATACTGAATATGTTGACAACAGTCTCGAAATGTTTTGTCGACATGGTCATGAAATGGCATCCTTTGATTGGTCATTAATATAGATATTGCCGATTTTGTTGAAATTTGGAATGGTGGCGATTAACTGACTTCAATTTCTGTATTTAAAATAATAAGTGCAGGTATTTGTTATCTTCTGATAAGAGAATATTTCGGTGTTGAATTTCGATGAAATACGGTTTTTGAAGGTATTATCACTTAATGAACTATATTGTAGTTTCTTTCAGCTTCATTATTAACTGCGAGGTTGTTTTGGGGGACTTCTGCAATTCATTAAAATTAACTCCTGCTGAAATTTCAACATAGACAATTGTTGTAAATTAATCATTAAACAAGTTAGTTATTAATTCTTAACGGTTCATCAACACTATAATGGTCATTAGGTTCAAAACATGGCGAGGAACAATAGGTAACATCATCAAACAAACTAAACACATAAAAATAACGAGCTCCGCAAGGGGGAACATGATACGCCCGCCACTGGAAAAGCTACCACAGGAAAATGTAGAGTCGTTGACATAAAAAGCCCTAATATATGTTGGACATAATTGCTTCTTGTTGTAAGGAACAAAATCGTAGAGGAACTGAATAAGAAATAGAAGTCGTCTTGCATTTTCTACACAATATCTATCTGTGGCAATAAAAAGGGCAGAACTATAGTAAAAATAATCACAAACTTTTGTAACACGAAATTGTTCGAGTTGATGTTGTATAGAATATATGTAGCAAGTTTCATATAAAACTGTTGATAAATAAAGGCAGGAGAGTGCTAGCAAATAGGTGTTAATAATGAAGTTCACCAGAGCAAATTTACAATGCCGTTATGCCAATAGATGAAACATGTGCCAAAAACCCGTAATGTATGTTAACATAATTGCTTCTAGATGTATTGTGCGAAATCATAAAAACATAAGTAAAAAATAGTAATGTTCTTGCATTTTCAACACAATGCCCATATTAGGTAATAAAAGGGGCATAACTCGTGGAATTCTGTAGCACGAACCCGCTTGAGCTTTTGAGCCATAGAATATTTGTAGCGATTTTCATAACAAGAGCTGTTGGAGAACATCATAGCTCGTCTCGCAAATGTTTGTGAATAAATAATTCAAATATATTAAATGGTATGGTTTCGCAAATTGCATTAATAATATTTACATCGTTTACTTGATCAGAATGGGTTTTGTGTATTCATGCAATTTTCAAAACCATACAAAGTTTATATATATATGTGAATTATTTATTGACACACATTCGGGAGACAAGCTATGCTGTTGTAGATTGAATGAATATATTAAATACAAATATAATTGCTGTTTGACCTATTTCTTCGATTTTTTTATAAAATATTATCCTAATGAGAGTTGTATCCCTTGAAAATGTGGACCGGTATAAAATTGTCTGATGTGAGCATTTTCATTGTTTTTTTTCAGTTTCACTCCAAGAAGGGATAGTGTTACTCCGGAGTAACTCTTTTACCAAATATCAGCACCCTAGCACAATCATAAAATGATGTGTTAATAGCTTTCAACATTTGCAATTTTTTTTTAAATCTGCCCCCCCCCCCCCCCCCCCCCCCCCCCCCCCCCCCCCCCCCCCCCCCCCCCCCCCCCAAAAAAAAAAAAAAAAATCTTTCAGTTTAACTCCGGCAAGGGATAGTTTAACCCCCACAGGGAACCTAATACCATGTTTAAACACTCGCATCATAAACCTAACACAAAGTCCAAAGATTTCAAAAAAAAAAAAAAAACATTAAAAAGAAAAAATCTTTTTTTTTTAGTTTTACTCCAGGAAGGAAGGGATAGTCTTTATCCATAGGGTCTATTACCAAATATCAACGCCCTAGTACAATTTTAAAGTGATGTATCAAAATCTTTTAACACTTAACGCAGAGATATTCAAAGTCCAAAAATTTGAAAAATCTGTGATTTTTTTTTCAAAAAAACTTTAAGTTTAACTCCGGCAGGGGATAGTTTAACCTTAACAGGGACCATATTACCATAAATTAATATGCCTTTCAACACTTGCACCAAAAACTTAACATTTGAAAAACCAACGCCGACGCCGGAGTGACAACATAAGCTCTCCCTCTTCTTCGAAGAGACGAGCTAAAAATCCGTTGATAAATATAGGCTACGGAAGTAAAGTATGTGGATGTACATGTACGTACGGACAGCGCAGGCTATACTACAATACTACCCGTCGTTGGCGGGTGTGTAGAAATATATATTGATACAGTAACGTCTAGTTTAGAGTGAAAAACTAGTAATGGTTACTCAAATCAAGTGATACAGACAGCTTTTAGATAATATTTTTGTATATGTTGGCAGTCTAAAATATTCCGTAGACTTGCTTGCACTTGTAATAATTTTCAATATCACGACATATACCATACACAGTAAAAGTATATTTGTGAGAGCTCTCTACAAAATTTGGCCTACTACACACCATCTATATACACATTGTATGTACTGATGTTTCTAAGATAGAGGTGAATCTAGCCAAACCATGTGTGGTTGGTAACACATCTTCCTATCGTCTACATAGTATATGCCTCTATTTTAACAACTGCAATCAGTGTCGTTTAGCTTCCAGTCAATAATTCAAGGGAGCAAAGATCGAAAATATAAGAACAACATACAAAAAACAGAGATACTGCCATAGTCACGAAACCGTAATTCGAACTAATAATTCATATTACGAGGGTAAAAATATGAACAAAGAAATCTAGATTTGGATAGAGACTCTTGAACATTACAACGATGTTAGGACCGGGTGTTTAAAGAGCAAGAAGCATCGCGCTACATCTACGAACAGTCGGGCTTTATATCGCGCAAGGAAATATGATATTTCCAAATGAGAATGTCGAACGTAAAACTTTCATTTGATCTTCGTGAAATTACCTCCTGAAACCTTGTGTTATTATTTTCTCTGCCAGTAGTCGACATTTGTCACGGAAATCGTGATGATTATTGCTGTATCACAGCAACATAGCCGCTTCAAAGCGGTTCACAAATTATTATTCCTGATTATTTGGCCTTTAGCAGCAAGCCAATGGAATTCTCAACTCCCTACGGACCATACAGCCGAAGCTGCTATTTTTGCGCAAAAAGAGTACACACGACATTTCTTACTCTTACCTACCACATAGTCATTTATAGACAAGTTCCCTGAAACACAATGTAGTAAAGCATCTTGTTCAAGGAAACTAGCGATTCTTATTTCCTAAATGTACCTTTCGATCATTATGCCTTGAAATTAATAACCATAAATATCGTGATAATTCGGACAGGACATTTGATATCGAATCAACCAGGACATGTAAACACCGTAGAGAGGGGAAGCAGGCTGATACTATATAAGCTGTCCATGCTGGTTTAGTTGGAAATAAAACTCGAGACAAGCGGCTGATTTCGAAGAGTATAGTATCATTCATTTCAAATTTTACACGGTATAACCGTTCGACATATAAATACATTGTTTGTTATTAAATTATGACACATCGTCAATATACGTACAGGTGAAAACGATGGACTTTCCGTAGTCTTTCTTTCTTGTTATAAGCTCCTGAATATAATATGTCTGGTAAGAAAACAAAAACATGTCAGTAAAGATAGGGACACAGGTTTTACCATTGGTATGCTAATAATTTGTTGAAGATCTGGTTACCAACTCAACAAGGATTTTAGGTGTCAGAAATTAAATTACTCCCAGGATTCATTCTTCGATTTATTTCCTATTGGGCTGTCATAAGCTCACAATATAGTTTTAACGCCGTTCGCCTATCTTGGCAAAGCAATCTTTCATCAGAAGATAACGAAGTTTCATAGAGGAAATACTTTTTAGGAGTGGATGTTCCAGATTAATCAAGATATCGTTGCAAATTTACAAAATCCACATTCCATCAATTCCACTTTTGCAGGAAACGGTAACCTAATAGGACTGCCGCCCTGACTTAATTAAAGATAGTTTCACATCAAATTAATTTAATGACATTTAATTTAATGCTATTTCCGTCCGTGTTAAAACTATAAAAAAATTAATAACTTAAAAAAGATTATGAAGCAACTCTGCTCCGACAAAAAAACAATTAAAATGTATTGAACTGAAATGTGTGAACATCGACCTAATAATCATAACGTTATATATTCCAAGAAGATACTATTTTCACTTTTTACTGGTGCTAAAAAAATGTGTTTGTTTTTTTACGTTCTTTCTAATACCCCCTCGCCCCGCAGTCGAGCATGTAATACAGCCTTTATGTATGTTTGTGTGTACGTACAGTCTACCTTTCGTCAGCGCTCTAGCAAATTCTATTTAGTTGAACAAGTATGGTCACATATGAGTATATCTCGAAAAAATTCGTGTTCAAGGACATGGTCACCTTCACTTTCTAAAAAAAACCTTCTTTCTCAGAGGCAAAGAAACTTCATCATTTCAAGAAATTAATCATACTTCAGATGCTGATCCAAATACGAGAATATATAGCAAACGAGATCGTGATTCACGATGGCATGATCAAGGACATGATTACTGTTACTATTTGAAGAAATTGTTTTATCCCTTCAGTACCTGGTTTTATTAGCTCACCTGGCCCGAAGGGCCGGTGAGCTTATGCCATGGTGCAGCGTCCGTCGTCCGTCAACTTTTTCTTTAAATTGCTATTAGTCCTAAAGTATTGAATGGATTTTCACCAAATTTGGTCAGGAACATCCTTGGGGGAAGGGCAACAGAGTTTGTATACATTTTTACTCTGAACCCCCAGGGGCCTGAGGGGCGGGGCCAAATAGGGGAAATAGGGTTAATCCTTTAAATCGCTACTAGTCATAAAGTTATGAATGAATTTGAACCAAATTTGGTCAGGAACATCCTTGGAAGAAGGTGAACAGAGTTTGTATAAATTTTTACTCTGAACCCCCAGGGGCCTGAGGGGCTGGGCCAAATAGGGGAAATAGGGTTACTCCTTTAAATCGCTACTAGTCATAAAGTTATGAATGAATTTAAACCAAATTTAATCAGTAACATCCTTGGCAGAAAGGGAACAGAGTTTGTATAAATTTTTACTCTGAACCCCCAGGGGCCTGAGGGGCGGGGCCAAATAGGGGAAATAGGGTTACTCCTTTAAATCGCTACTAGTCATAAAGTTATGAATGAATTTGAACCAAATTTGATCAGGAACATCCTTGGCAGAAGGTGAACAGAGTTTGTATAAATTTTTACTCTGAACCCCCAGGGGCCTGAGGGGCAGGGCCAAAAAGGGGAAATAGGGTTACTCCTTTAAATCGCTACTAGTCATAAAGTTATGAATGAATTTGAACCAAATTTGGTCAGTAACATCCTTAGCAGAAAGGGAACAGAGTTTGTATAAATTTGTACTTTGAACCCCCAGGGGCCTGAGGGGCGGGGCCAAATAGGGGAAATAGGGTTACTCCTTTAAATTGCTTCTAGTCATAAAGTTATGAATAAATTTGAACCAAATTTGGTCAGTAACATCCTTGGCAGAAGGGGAACAGATTTTTGCATAAATGGTGAATCTGACCCCCGAGGGGCCAAAGGGTCGGGGCCCAATAGGGGAAATAGGGTTAATCCTTTAAATTGCTTTTAGTCATAAAGTTATGATTGAATTTGAACCAAATTTGGTCAGTAACATCCTTGGCAGAAAGGAAACAGAGTTTGTATAAATTTTTACTCTGAACCCCCAGGGGCCTGAGGGGCGGGGCCAAATAGGGGAAATAGGGTTACTCCTTTAAATCGCTTCTAGTCATAAAGTTATGAATGAATTTGAACGAAATTTGGTCAGGAACATTCTTGGCAGAAGAGGAACATAGTTTGTATAAATTTGTACTTTGAACCCCCAGGGGCCTGAGGGGCGGGGCCAAATAGGGGAAATAGGGTTACTCCTTTAAATTGCTTCTAGTCATAAAGTTATGAATAAATTTGAACCAAATTTGGTCAGTAACATCCTTGGCAGAAGGGGAACAGATTTTTGCATAAATGGTGACTCTGACCCCCGAGGGGCCAAAGGGTCGGGGCCCAATAGGGGAAATAGGGTTAATCCTTTAAATTGCTTTTAGTCATAAAGTTATTATTGAATTTGAACCAAATTTGGTCAGTAACATCCTTGGCAGAAAGGAAACAGAGTTTGTATAAATTTTTACTCTGAACCCCCAGGGGCCTGAGGGGCGGGGCCAAATAGGGGAAATAGGGTTACTCCTTTAAATCGCTTCTTGTCATAAAGTTATGAATGAATTTGAACGAAATTTGGTCAGGAACATTCTTGGCAGAAGAGGAACATAGTTTGTATAAATTTTTACTTTGAACCCCCAGGGGCCTGAGGGGCGGGGCCAAATAGGGGAAATAGGGTTACTCCTTTGAATTGCTTCTAGTCATAAAGTTATGAATGAATTTGAACCAAATTTGGTCAGTAACATCCTTGGCAGAAGGGGAACAGATTTTTGCATAAATGGTGACTGACCCCCGAGGGGCCAAAGGGGCGGGGACCAATAGGGGAAATAGGGTTAATCCTTTAAATCGCTACTAGTCATAAAGTTATTAATGAATTTGAACCAAATTTGGTCAGGAACATCCTTGGGGGAAGAGGAACAGAGTTTGTTTAAATCTTTATTCTCAACCCCCAGGGGCCTGAGGGGCGGGGCCAAATAGGGGAAATAGGGTTTCTCCTTTAAATCGCTACTAGTCCTAAAGTATTGAATAGCTTTTCACCAAATTTGGTCAGGAACAACCTTGAGGGGAGGGGGAACAGAGTTTATATATAAATTTTTACTCTGTACCCCTAGGGGCCTAAGGGGCGGGGCCAAGTAGGGGAAATAGAGATTAGTCTTTTAATTGCTACTAGTCATAAAGTTTTAAATGGATTTTAACCAAATATGGTCAGGAATATTCATTGGAGAAGGGGAACCCGAGTTGGTATAAATTTTTACTCTGAATCCCCAGGGGACTGAGGAGTGGGGTCCGATAAGGAAAATAGGGGTTAATCCTTTAAATCACTATTAATTATTAAGTTACGAATGGATTTTAACTAAATTTGGTCAGGAACATCCAGAAAGGTAGGGGGGGGGGGGGAAGAGTTTGTATAAATATTGAGGGGCCTGAGGGGCAGGGCCAAATAGGGGAAATAGAAATTAGTCTTTAAATTGCTATTTGCCATAAAGTTTTAAATGGATTTTAACCAAATTTGGTCAAGAACATCCTTGGGAAGAGGGGAACCGAGTTTGTATAAATCTTTACTCTGTACCCTGAGGGGCAGGGCCAAAAAGGGAAATAGGGGTTTATCCTTTAAATCGCTATTTTTCATAAAGTTATGAATGGATTTGAACCAAATTTGGTGTGGAATATCCTTAGGGGAAGAGGGGAAAGAGAGTTTATATAAATATTGACTCTGACCCCCAAGGGGCCTGAAGGGAGGGGCCAAAAAGGGGAAATAGATTTGAGTTTTAAATGGATTTGAACCCAGTTTGGTCAGAAACATCCGTGGTGATGGGGGAACAGATTTTGCATAAATGGTTACTGTGACCCTCAATCCCATAACTATGTATAGTATCGCTGGGCATTATGGGATAAACACAATTCTTATGTAAAAATAGGCCAAAGGGTTTTCCCCACCCTAAGGGACTTAGTTTCTTTAAACACCATTATGGTGTAAAAATAATCCATATGGTCTTTCAGAGAGTACATTTTTGTATATGTATGTATTAACAAATTGAACATGAACATTATTTTGACATTTGGTCAAATCCAACCAGGTGAGCGATACAGGCCCCATGGGCCTCTTGTTTAGTATAGTTTAATGTCCTATCAACGTTGAAGGACGGCCTCCTATGTATGCGAGATTCATGCGTGTAGTGTATGTGGGAGTGTTTTGGGAGGATGCGGTAGGTGAATGTTTGTCCCCCTGTGTCTTAAGTCGACTATTTAGGTGACCTGAGCTTTGACAAAGTGACTTATTCTAATCCACTTTTGTCCGGCTTCGTCCAGTCGTTAACAATTTACATGCTCGACTTCTTCTTAATAACCGCTGAATTAAATTCAATGAAATTTGGCAGGAAGCTTCTATGGCTAAAGGGGGGCAAAAAGGGTCAAAATTGACTAAAACTTCGAACATTTTGTTCTCTACTCTCAGATACTCTTCATAGATGGAAGGGTCTTAAGGTACAAGGTACAATTTCTGTATCGCTTTTATTATCTCTTTAAAAATAAACCTTTCACGATTTGGTAGTTTCTCTATTGATATACCTAATTTGTAGTTTACGTGTCGCTTTTATAAAAAATTTGCATACAAGCAAACTTTCAATTATTTCATACATTTTCTGTATCGCTATTATTTAATTTTTTCCATACAAACAAAGATTTATTTATTTGGTAAATGTCTATCGTTTTAATTGAGTTTTTTCGTATACAAACAAACCCTTGTATTTTGTATTCAAGGATACCATAGAGCGCCCATGCCGGGACCCGAACTATCAAACATTCTGTACGTCCTACCACTAGACAACCGTGCCCCCGAATACCTTAATGATTTCATAAAATTCTTACAAGCTGCGTTTTTTGCGCTGACTCGGTCATTTTTTGCAATGAAAAAACTTTCATCCAAACTTCTAACAAATATCCCTGGATTTTTTAAGGTAAACAAACTCGTTGTTCTCACTCAAATTTGATAAATCGACGAATATTATGAGCAAAATGTCTATTTGAATACAGATATTTACAAACATGTTAGGGAAATATATTACCAGCTCTTCCATCAGTGAAAATGTCTTCTACTTCCTTGATTACACCTTCCAAAAGCAGGGTCATTGGTGCCAATATTTTTAAACGAATTCTGGTGAACTGAAAGGTTTGGACATAGGCTTCATCTTGGTCTGTATTGTTTGACGTCCTATCAGTTACTAAGGTTATTTAATGACGACCTCCTCTGTGTATTATGAGACACATGCGAGCGGTGAATGTGTGCGTGTTTTGGGAGGCTTCGACAAGACCGTGTTTTCTGCGGATTGGATGTACTTACAGGTTCCTAGTGGGTTTGCAAATAGGGTCATTCAAACGACTTCTAGATCATATTAAAACGAACGGGCAAAAGTATTTATAAGAGAAAAATAGTAAGTAATTTGCAATTCAACTCAATATACGAAAATGCATATCCAGTAATAACGCAGACCAAGGAGATTAAGATGTCTCTTGATCTTAACCAAAGGCAATACCAACGTCTACACCCGAGATATGGAGTTTAGGGATAAGAGACTCCCTTTATTGACATATTTGTGGTCAACAGTTCACACTTACACTTTCCATGATAGAATGAACACATTGCTGGAATTTTTCATCAATATTGGATTATATGCATGCTATTGTCTTTTATCAATTCATTACCAAGTCAAATATTGTCGTACGACAATGTCGTTTGTGTTGTTAAACTTCATATCAACAGCAAATGTTATTTAAGGACGACCTCTCATATTTGCGAGATGCATGCGTTGAATGTGTGTTTTGAGGGCTGTGGTATATTCGTGTTTGCCTCCTTGTGATCGCGCGGAGCTGGTGCCGACTTTATAATACTATCATACTAATGCACGATGAATATTTTACATATGAACGTGATAATCGTTTGATACATTTGATCAGTTCTGTGCATTACTTTTCGATAGTGTCTAATTGACATTCTGTGTTCAGGAAGAAAGGTTCGAGAGTCTGTTTTCAGTTCAGTGATTCTAGATAAAATCCATTCTAGTTACGTCCGTATATTTTAAAGGGATATCCTGTTCTTGGTTGTAAATGGTGTTTACTTCGTGAGTGAATACGTAGGCCAATATTTTGAGGAAGAATGAAACGGAACTGAAATGATATAGGAACGACGGAATAGATTAGAAATCCTAGAGTTTAGTCTAGGTGTGGGTAATGCATTCTCTCATGTTACATGATGTTCTTTCATTTTGAGCCTGTAGTTATCCAATACCTACGCTTGTTTCACAACTGATAAGGCACGTGAAAAAATCCGCAATAGTTTGATATTGTTTTTGTTTGTTTACACACCGCGGTGTAGAATCCACATACAAAGTATCTTACTGGTCCTTTCTGATCTTATTGGATAACCTCTGGCATTCGACCACGTACTATTAACATCGCTCATGTTTTTTTCATATTTCCTGTCTGTCAATCAAAACATCTCTATATGCCGACTATCAACATTGGCGTAACTGATCGAGATGGATGTCATCAAGGAAAGAAGGAATAATCTGGGGATTTGAGTCGTATGAAATATAATTGGATGATGGTAACGGAAGTGAGATATCACATTTATTGTGGCAAAACAGACCTTATGGTGATCATGGCCCATGTCCATGATTTTCGAAATGAACAGAGGAAGTGGATACCGATTGTAATTTATCATAAACACAAATCACAAATGTACTACAAAATGGTTCAGTCACACTGTCCGTTGTCGTATTTATTTGAATAAAACGGTCACGACAACTAACGGAGGCTAAAGCCTCAGGCTTCCCTTTCCCTGGTAGCAACTGCAGTTTAGTCGGTGACACACTGATACGGATATTGTTGCCAACAAAACAAAACTTTTTATTCATTCCACTTTCCCTTTTTTGCAAAATTATATCCCAAACACAAAAATATATTTAATTTTAGAATACTTGTCTCTTGTCACTAAATTGATAGGACAGAAGAGATTTCATGTAAACACATCGACACACGTGAAATTTATTTGAAACGTACCGTCTAAGTCGTAGTGGTCAGGATTGTCCGCAGAGGATGCTGCTGCGTTCGTGGGGATTGTCCTTTCAATTAGCTGAAGCAATTCGTCCAACGACTGTTGTATGTTGGCCGCATGGTTTCCCGACAAAAATGTTGAGATACGCCCAAAATTTGCTTTAGATCCTTGAAGAACGTTACGGAGTTGAAGTCTGTTTGGATTTTCCTGTGTCAATTGTCTCGATACCGTGACAATATTGCGCGAAATCGCTTGCAAAACATCATCTACCTGATCTGCCGCCATTTTTTCAACATCAATGAGGTTGCACATGCGCAGACAAGGAACAACATTTGTGGTGTTTAGTGCAAAAGAGTTCCAGTATTACTGGAACAATCCATTTTGAAGTGAGGGATACGAAGAAATTTTTCGTACTTATGTGCGAAGGTACATAATGTAAAAAGATTACAACATAATGGCAAAAAACGTTTTTTTGCATTATGTGGTTTTTGCACTTAAGTGAAAAAGTTTTTGCCATTATGTGATTTTTTGCCATTATGTTATTTTTTTTGCACTTAAGTGCAAAAGTTTTTGCACTTAAGTAGTTTCTGTATTTTATCCTAAAACGGCCGCCCATAAAATACACACAGCGTGGTTTCCGAAAAAGTTGTTGAAATGCCGGTATCTTCAATGAATAAATCTCAAAGTGAACTGTTGGCATCACTATAAACAATAATAGTTTATCGACCAAGTTCAGGAAAGGTTCCATTATTGAATCTGACAGTGATTGGTCTAGTATTCAGCTGTGACGTTCGACTTAGTGGTGTCGTATTTGAATATTTGCGAGTTCTATTAATATAAAACAAGAACACCATGGTTGGCATATTGATATTCCTTTTCGTAAAATTGTTATTTACTAATCTGTAATATAAAACATTATTCTTACAATACAATATCCTGCATTACGAACTATTTAGTCGCATAGGTACTCGGAGCGCAAAATTAGTTTTATAATATCTATAATTATATATTAGTTATTAATATTTTGGGAGAATTTGAATTCTGGACATTTGTAGGTAAAACCAATCATGGGGTAAAGATGCTCCTAAACGAGTGACGGTTATTTTATCATGTTATGGAATGACCGG
>NC_047032.1:9151482-9337765 GCF_902652985.1 Pecten maximus
AGTAGATGATTTACGAAAAAAAATAAAAAATTCCAAGGCAGTGATTACAAGAGTCATCGCATCGAAACAATTTTTTAAATTTTTAGTAACAGTCACCTTTGTCCTTTGAACCTGAAAAGCAATACCAAGCAATCACTTGTGATGAGGATGATCTGCATTAAGTTTGAGTTTGATCAGCCAAAGGGAACTTGAGTTATTGCACAGAAACCTCTATGGAGACGACGCCACACCCCTGACGCTGCCATAGTGATACCTATATAATGCCTACTTTTTGCAGGTGACACAAAAAGGAGTAACATGTCATGCCTAGCCAAAGATGGGGCATGTTCTCAATCTAGAATTATGAGTGATCATACCGAGATAAAAGTGGTTCAGTAACAATGACTGTTAGAGAACTTGGTGGTTTTATCAAAACCTTCAGGCCTGAAAATTCCCTGCATCTCAGGCCCTCCCTCATTTGCTTTGAAGTAAAAAATAAAACCCTATCTCATATTTTTCCTGATCGAATAAAAAAAAATCTCTCTCATTATAGAAGAATGTGTGGAAAAAAGCATCACCAACATACCTTTCTACTGTAATAACCCTTAAATCGGACCAATAAATTAGAGCACATATTCATTAATGTGAAACACAAAGACCTATGATATATCATTGTTTTCCACATTCTGAAACAGTTTATATGAAAATTGATAATGATTGGGTCTGGGGAAAAATATTTTTTTTTTTTTTTTTTTTTTAGAAAAATTGGCCATAATAAAACCAAGTTTGATTTCGTGTTACCCACATGAGTATTGTAAAATGACTTTAAGCAGCTTCACAGGCATCTCCATCTAGTAAGTATTTATTGAAAAAATAAGAGAAGATTAGCCCCTACTCCTACTGTAATATCAACGTTGATTTAGTTGCAGTAGGCTAATATTTTTTTTCCTATTAATACCAACCTGATGCAAATGCTTGTGTCATTTTCAGCATTTCGTAAAATTGATTTCACATAAGCTGCACCAGGTAATGATCTGGTTAAATACACTAATACTAGTTTATATACCGGTATATGGGAATTAATCAGACGTTGCATTTTCGATCAAATTTTATCGCCTTGAGCATTGAACACTAGACTGTATTTTTCTTTCAGTTTTTTTTCCATCTGTTTCTGGCATTTGCATGAAAATCTGGCAACAACTATAACCTGCATTTTCCCTCAGTTACGTAAAAGATCCCCCGATAACCTGCTCTGGCTGAAAGCCCACAAATGACATCTCACGGGGCCAGTCTCATCAATATTTCTTAACTTAAGGAAATTCCTGAACTTCTTATTTTCGATAGGAAAGCATCACAGAATTTAAGGATGGTTTCTTATTAAGATTTTTTTCTTGAATTCTGTAATTCTTTCGTAACTGAAAATTTTAAGTTAAGGGATTGCATTAAGTTAAATGTTAGAGGTAATTATGATATATTAAAAAGTGTCATTAGCATCATAGTACAAAACCAGTCTGAGAGGAAATTTCCAATTGAAACCAAGTTACAACTCTGTAAATATAAGTAATTCCACAATGATTAAAATCTCACATGTTCAGATTTTTGAAAATTTGATCCCATCATCTGTATACAATTTTATAGTCTGAATATATGGTAAATTTTGTCCCCGTTACCTTCCATGATAAAAAAAAAATATAAAAACAAAACAATATGTCAACCTTCTCATACAATGACACCAAACGTCTGTCAATGAATTGATAAATCATGTGATTGATTTCTTATCAAACATGGGAGAAGTTAAGAATTATGATAAACTTCTGTGATAAACTCTGAGTTCAACTTGTGACACTAAAATATTCAACGTTTGGTAAGTAATGTGGATTTTTCACACTGGAAATTTTCTGTAATTTTGTAATCAGTATATTTTACAAAAATATGAAAATTTATGTTGAGTTAATGCATATTGACACACTCTTAAGTAATGTTCATGATTGTCTCCAATATTGTAGGAGGTAATTGAAAACGTTTACTGATTTTACCAGCTGTGTGAACAGCAATTCAGATCTGCAGAATTACATATAGAAGGTAATTGGAAAAATCAACACAATATTACACTAAATAGGAAATTGCCTCCGAAATGCAATATTCATTTAAAAGACCTTGACTTTTATACAATAAATATGCATAAATAGCTTCAGTATGTAATTAAAATAATATTTGGAAGAGACTTAAGTATTTTAGATTCTGTAATTTTCATATCCGACACGGGATCAGAGGATAGTTTAATTTGTTACATTTATTTAGAAATTTGTTTTAAAATATTTAAAGATTCATCAACATGGGGATTTTAATTTACTTCGTAATAAGCAAAAATTGTATCAAGTCAGGCCCTGTTCATCTTAAAAAAGTGTTAATGTGTATTTATGTGACAATAGTAACAATAAAATAATTAGATTGAGTTTTATACATGTGTGTAATATTGCACTAAACAAATAAGCAGATAAAACCATTTACATGTAGACTACACCAATGTGACCGCATGACCCCAAACCTCGGATCGAACGACGTGTAGTGTGTGCTGATCTTTGGGTTGATACTCTAGCGTCACTCAGGACCACAAATCCTTGGCCTGTCTAGTGGCACTGTCCTGTGTATAGATATCATATATTATTCTAGTGTTGCGGCACGACCCCACTTCCTCGGGTCAGACATGGCCTGTAGGGTGTTGTTGACCTTTGACACGGCTTGTACAATGTTGATTCCTTCCACAGTCTGCACCATCTTGTGTCCAAGCTGTGACAGCCCTGTTACTATACTGTCTGGAAAACCAGCTGTCAATAAAAAATATTCGAATTGAACAGATACATACAGGATAAACAATGCTTTCTGACATGAATTACACACTTATGTGACAGTGATAAACATCAGACATAACTAGTACCTGTGACTGCCTGTATTATATACTGATTACAAAAGACTAGAAAATGTCTGTAAGACATAAATGCCCTCATAGCCACTTGACACCCTCAAACACAGTTTGGTGAGGATCGCATCAGCAATTCCAGAGATTAGCTAGTTACATCGGGACGGGACGGGACGAGACGGGACAGACATAGGTAACACCATATCCCCCCCCCCCTTTTTTCATGGTTGGGGCATAATAAAAAGTTGTTTTGTATGTAAAAGAACTGGGAAACATTTCTGATGAGTACTCCGACAGTAATCAACCCGGATGTCCAGCATAAGCAACGGCTCTACCTCTTAAACCCAACAAGCATGCTCCTTCAGTTGAGTGACAGAGACTGTATACAACACTATGTACAAGCTACATGGAACCGTCCTTTTTACACTACACCCCCTGTTTTTCTTGAGAATTACCCAAATCTCAACCCGGACTCTATACCACCACCATGGGATTTTAACTTGGCACCAATCTAAAAGAACAGGGAAAAAACAGATTCCTACTGAGTGCCCTGACGGAATGATAATCCACGGCTCTATATATAACCTCTTGAACCAAAGAGGGTTCCTTCAGCTGAGTGACGGAGACCATATTTAACACTATTTTCAAGTCACACCGACCCATTCTTTTTACGGGTATATGATCAGCATAAATTTGAAAACTAAAATTTCATATGCTTACACTAGTGAAGCACAAATATAGAGGAAGAGGAATATATTGAAGTTTAATTTTACAAGAGGTAGAATAAAACTCCAGACTTAATCAATGTGTGATTTTGATTAGACAGATCATATTTGGAATAGGTGAATACTTAATTATAAGATATGAAAACCAATAGCTACACTGTTCCAGTAACAGGAAAAGCATGCTATTGAGTATAGCATTGTGTCGATTGTTAAAGCATCATAGCAAAACCTTGGGATATAATACATGTTATATTACTTACGTTCATACTCTGTGTCGCGTGCTACAGCATCGTAGTGAATCCTTGGGGCGAGAACTGCCTGGGTTAGATTTCTCTCTCCAAACGATACGACATTCAAGAGGGTTTCCACAACACCTGGAGAAAAATATTCACACAATGCAAAAGTCGGAACCAATTCAATGTAATACGTCTCCTCTGAGGAGGTTATGAATACAAATTTTATTATTCAAAAGGAGATATAATTAAGCATTGATGTCATTTTTTTGTTGACATCAACGCTTATAATTAATTTTTGAAAATGATTTTCTAATTTAAAACATGTTTTATGTACAATTTTACTGGTTTTAAATGGGATTCTTTTTCTCAAATCAATACGCAACGTCAATTGTCGTATTGTGACGTCACATTTTTCGCGCTATTCTCGGAATTTCTTTCATAGAAGAATGAAAAGAATTTTTCGACCAATCACATTTTTTTACAATTTACAATGAAAACAAAGAAAAAATAATAATATAATTATATATCTGAAACCTTCTGTGATTTTAAATCTTACTTGAGTAACTCTTGATTGGCTACATTATCTAAATCATGTTGGGAGAAAATGTGAACAGTTTAAGAGTAGCAAAAATTCACAGTATATAGTACTAATCTAAAATGTGTTCAAGACCAGTATATTAATGTCATGATATGTACCATGATAGATGCTATGTATCTGAACGACTGGGGTAATACAATTTGTTAGGTCCTACCATAGAATCTGTGAATCTGAACGACTGGGGAACACGATTTGTTAGGTTCTACCATAGAATCTGTGTATCTGAACGACTGGGGAACATAATTTGTTAGGTCCTACCATAGAATCTGTGTATCTGAACGACTGGAGGAACACAATTTGTTAGGTTCTACCTTAGAATCTGTGTATCTGAACGACTGGGGGAACATGATTTGTTAGGTTCTACCGTAGAATCTGTGTATCTGAACGACTGGGGGAACACAATTTGTTAGGTTCTACCATAGAATCTGTGTATCTGAACGACTGGGGAACACAATTTGTTAGGTTCTACCATAGAATCTGTGTATCTGAACGACTGGGGGAACATGATTTGTTAGGTCCTACCATAGAATCTGTGTATCTGAACGACTGGGGAACACAATTTGTTAGGTTCTACCGTAGAATCTGTGTATCTGAACGACTGGGGTTACACAATTTGTTAGGTCCTACCGTAGAATCTGTGTATCTGTAGAAAACTGACATGTGTATTGTAGTATATTGAATTTATTGACCTTTTTCTAGTTATTATCTTTAATTCTAATAGACAGTCTGATATCAACCTACTACTACCTGAAATGATCCGGGATCCATTGGCAGCCCCTACCACCATACGAAGTGCACATGGTTTGTCTTCATTGACAAGTATAGCTGGTGCCATGTTGGACAGAGGCCGCTTACCAGGCCCTATAGCATTCAGCTGAAACAAGTCCTTTTGATTAAACTACAGTCACTTCGGTTAAGATTTCATATAATGTAGATGTCTTATTAGGAAAACTTTTCAGTTAGTGCAGGTACATATTTTAATCAAACCACATATTTATGATACAAGTTACATAGTTACAATATTTAAATATCACCTCATTCATATATTACTATGATAAATATTAAAAGTTTTGTCTACACAAAATTGATAGAAGTTTCAACATATTTGACCAATGACCTTGATAGTGGATCAAGGTTATTCATTTGAACAAATCATATAAGATACAAATGTTATGCGCCCCGATGACTTGAATTTAACAATAAATTCACTTGGTAGTCTGCCCAAGTGAAGCTGAATGATTGGCAGTAAGATCTACATTATCTCAGCTTTTGGTAATCATATTCCAGACTCTGAACAAATAAAACAAACAAAAATGCTTTGTGTAGGTGTAGAGCATCAATGATTGACCTTGACTGGTTTTGTATCTGTGACCCTTACCTTACCTGGTTCTGTATCTGTGACCCTTACCTTACCTAGTTCTGTGTCTGTGACCTTGACCTTACCTGGTTCTGTGTCTGTGACCTTGACCTTACCTGGTTCTGTATCTGTGACATTGACCTTACCTTGAACTGTATCCGAGACCTTGACCTTACCTGGTTCTATATATAAGACATTGACTTAACCTTATTCTGTGTCTGTGACCTTACCTGGTTCTGTGTCTGAGAGCTTGACCTTACCTGGTTCTGTGTCTGAGACCTTGACCCTACCTGGTTCTGTGTTTGAGACCTTGACCTTACCTGGTTCTGCGTCTGCGTGGAGCCTGGTGTTGGGATGAAGAAGTCTGCCATCTGGTCATTCAGAATGATGCCAGTTGAAGTCATTATTCGGGACCCGAACCACATATTCACTGTACTGTAAACACAGGAATATTACCACTTATCACCATATCATACTGTAGATGAACCATTTTACATTTAGTATGCTGTAATTACAAGTATACATGAGGTCAGGTCAACCTGAGGTTGAAATATCATATCATGAAACAGGTTATTTTTTTTGAGGTCTTGAGAAATTTCTTGCCATTGGCTTCCAAAATTTTGTGCTTCAATATTGCAGCTAATATGTTTTTGCTATTAGGAAACCAGTGGGCCGATACTGTGACCGATCGTTGAGCTCCATTTGTGGCTTAAACAAAACCCTGTATTAAGAATTCATCAATGTATATCTACACCAGATATTCAGCTTACATGTACACCTGCAAAAAATACCAATCCACGGAAAAACCCAGTAAATATACAGAACTCAACAATCACATCTACATCATGACAAACCACAAGGTCTGTGACCTTGACCTAATCTATTTCTGTGAATATGACCTTGACCTAACCTGGTTCTGTGAATATGACCTTGACCTAATCTGGTCCTGTGAATATGACCTTGACCTAATCTGGTCTTGTGAATATGACCTTGACCTAACTTGGTTATGTGAATATGACCTTGACCTAATCTGGTTATGTGAATATGACCTAGACCTAACCTGGTTCTGTTAATATGACCTTGACCTATCTTGGTTCTGTGAATATGACCTAGACCTAACCTGGTTCTGTTAATATGACCTTGACCTATCTTGGTTCTGTGTCTTTAACCTTAACTTTACCTTTGTCAGAACACTTGCCATCACCAGGTGTCATTTCATCATGATAGATGATAAGATGGTTGTACTTACGTTGTCACGGAGACCATGAGTTCCTGTGCATCAATGATGGAGATATGAGACGTTCCTTGGTCCAGTTTATTAAACTTTCCAGTTTCGTCCATTGTTACATTGGTAATTAGACTGCGTATATAACTGGCTTCAGCTTTGCTGTGAAAGAAATGAGAATTAGAAACACTGTAGTGAGATGGTGCTCAGATAGAATATACTTTCCATCTCCTCTTCATGTAAATGATTTAATCTTCTTATTTTCAATTGAAAATATTTTAACAAATCAATAGCATTTATTTCATGGGAAATGGACAACAAGCTTAGCCTATACAAGCCCTCTCCTAATTATCTGCAATCTGTATTTTTCTTTAATCATCAATGTCGTATAAAACTCTGATAGTACTTTTAGAAGATATCTGGCCCAAGTTTCATCAACATTACTTAACTTGTGGAAACTCTTTAAAATTTCCCATAGGAAAGCATTAGATTAAAAGGAATAATTTCCGATTAGGAACTTTCCTTATAATTCTATACTGATTTTCCTAAGGAGAATTTTCATTTAAGGAATTATTTTAGGAATATTGATAAAACCAGTCTGAACAATGCACATTTGATAATTATTTTAGTTCAACATCAGATGTCAGACAACTTTATTTGTACATGTATTTGATAATTTTTTTAACATACACATCAACTTCACTTTGTATATATTTTTAGAAGAACTTTATATTTATTTCAATTTGTTCACATTATGGACAAAAGAATCAATATCAGTGACAGAATTTAGAAATGCCCTGTTTTGATATCCCTGTAGTATGAATGGGGCCAACATGTCTAGCTCTTGTTTAAATGCATTCTATTATTAATATTTAAATTAAAACTATATTTATTTTTTATATAAATTACAACAATTGCAACACAAAGTTCTTGTCAAAGTCCAAAGTACTGATGCCCAAAGCCCACTGTTTGGGCAAAGCCAGTAGACCACAATAAAAACACGAGAAAACCAGTACCTAGTTTGCTGTGATTGATATACCTTTTAAGTATTGTGAAACAGGTCTTTTTTACTTAAATATCAATCACTCTTCAAGTCCAGATTGAAGAATATTGTCAAGTTCTAGCCTAGATTCTTAGCCTTGAATCCCCAACTCAAAGCCTCCCAAGGTCATGGACATCAGATCTAGCAGTTCGACTTAGTAGACACATTAATCTTACCCTGGACAGAGATATCCGCAGTTTTACGGGGGTGAGATTTTCTTATCTCACCCTAGGGAAAAGACAAGCTCTTTGAACGTGCTCTTGTTCTCGATAGGGTGACGTCACTATGACCTGACCCAGAACGTTTGAGTGTTAATATCAGTATTATTCACAAAAGAAATTAAAATAAGTTTTAATTATCAGAGTTAACTGAGTGTTTGGTGTTCTTTTTGACAAGCTTATCGGAATTATATTTTGTATGAAATCAACATTGTAAGGTGTAAAGCGTCTGCTGCAGCCTTATCACAACTGTCATCCGCCGTCCATGTGTTGTTGTTTACATATGTTTGGATTTGGTTCACACTACGATTGGAAAACAGGGTAAGAGAAAAATAATTATTCTAGGCAAGCCTTGTGTTTGGGAATTTAACAATCACCCCCCTCGGGTTGAGATCCCCCTATCTCACCCCAAAAGGGGTGAAAGATTCTATTAATCTTACCTGTTTTCTTAGACAGCAGACCTGTTACTAGTAGTTAGATTTATCAGATAAGTTTATCTTACCTGGTTCCCTGGACATCAGAGTTATTACCAGGTAGTAAGATTTATTAGATAAATTTATCTTACCTGTTTACTTGGACAACAGACCTAGTAGTTAGATTTATCAGATAAATTCATCTTACCTGTTAACCTAGACGTAAGACCTACATTTGTAGTAGTTAGATTTATCAGATAAATTTACCTTACCTGTTTTCCCGGACATCAGACCTAGTAAAGAGATTTATCAGATAAATTTATCTTACCTGTTCAAGAAATCTGTGGTATTCTTCACTTGTCCTGTGGTGTCTTTATCTGGGTCGCCTAGCTGTTGTTGTTTTTCAAATGCAAACTTTAATGTCTGAAGATAAATCACCATTACTTTAATACTTGTGTTATCCATCAACAATTCATCATTACTTGGTTATCTTATTTACACAATCAAACCTCTCTATTGTGACTGCTCACAGGACCAACAGAAATCTGCTTCCAAAGACCATCTTCGCTAGCCAAGGCTTCTGATTACGTTACACTCCACGAACCCTTGGCGGATATAGTCGTGTTCAAACCGTCGCGCCCTGGAATCCCAGGGCATCCAATCAAATCGCGTTTTACATTCTGGCTTGGTTTCGCAGTAAACAAAAAATGCGGCACCCAGTACAGAGCTACATTGCCTACTATGTCATCGCATTTTACCTAAATACAAAAATCACAATCTTTGGGGGAACATTCGCAGTGTTTGATCAATTCATATAAGTCATTGATCACATATCTCATCGAAATGACACCAAACCTCGATGTGTGTTTGTAAACATCATCGATGAAGTAAATCGGTAACGCTTGTTTTGATTGGTCGAAAATTTCATGCGTGAAGGGTGGTAATTTCGAATCGCCGCTAGAGGGCCAGAACTGACGCCTATATCTGCCAAGGGTTCGTGGAGTGTAACGTAATCAGAAGCCTTGGCTAGCGAAGATGCCAAAGACAGGTTTGACAGTATACATACACTTTTTACGTATAAAGTAATTGTATCTCGAGAAGATATAGCCACAAACCTGTTTACAAATATCTCTGCAGAATCTCAGGAAATTATCTATCACCAGATGTTTAAGATGTAATATGTTAGACACAAATTATCAGGAATGGCCAGCCATTTCAGGTTGCAGATATCTCTCAAATCACTCTCAAAATTAAATCTAAGAAGAAAATCTGAGAAATCTATATATGTCTTCCTGATCAATAAAACTAACAAGAAATGATCAGAGGACAAAAGATGAAAAACCTCTAGCTATTAAAGGAGAATTGATTTGAACATTCTTCTGAGAAATCTATATATGTCTTCCTGATCAATAAAACTAACAAGAAATGATCAGAGGACAAAAGATGAAAAACCTCTAGCTATTAAAGGAGAATTGATTTGAACATTCTAAAATCTGAAGACAATGGTGGGACAGAACTGAGAAACTTATAATTTTATAAAATCTAAGGAAGAACTTTGTTACTCTGATTCACTAGACTTCTTCTGCAGCATTTCGATATCATCTGTAATTATGAATTTTAAACATGACATCTATACTGAGTTATGCATTGAGAGCTTCAATAACATATCACCGTAATAAATCAGTCATTTTACCTCAATGATTCTATGGAAGGTCTCTACTGCTGTTTTGTCTGCCTTGGTAAACTTAAATCCTTCCAACACATTCATGATGAAGAGCAGAACCGATCCTGAGGCTGGGGCAGGAACTGACAGTATTTTGTGGCCTGTAAGCAGATTCATATAGCCTGATTTATAGATAAAAACAATCCACCGGATAAATCCAGATTCCAAAGATGAAAGAATTCTCACAAATGTGCACAGACAGTAATGTTTGCAGGATTGTTCATTCTAGTCCATAACACCGATTTCAAATGCAAACTTAGGACAAGTCTCAATACTAAGACATATTATTGAGTCCTGGACTGACTGCCAACAATCAGTAACAGATTTATCTGAGCTAAACACTTCCTTGATGATATGCTAATGTGGTTGTGACATGGGAAGAACGCATTTTATTCTTTCCCATTCTTTCTGGGGGCTAACATAGTGATTACAGTTGATCTGGCCTGGGGGTGGGGACTACACTAATGATTACAGATGATCTGGCCTGGGGGTGGGGACTACACTAATGATTACAGATGATCTGCGCTGGGGGTGGGGGCTACAGTAATGATTACAGATGATCAGACCTGGGGGTGGGGGCTACACTAATGATTACAGATGATCTGGCCTGGGGGTGGGGACTACACTAATGATTACAGATGATCTGCGCTGGGGGTGGGGGCTACAGTAATGATTACAGATGATCAGACCTTGGGGTGGGGGCTACACTAATGATTACAGATGATCTGGCCTGGGGGTGGGGACTACACTAATGATTACAGATGATCTGCGCTGGGGGTGGGGGCTACAGTAATGATTACAGATGATCAGACCTTGGGGTGGGGGCTACAGTAATGATTACAGATGATCTGGCCTGGGGGTGGGGGCTACACTAATGATAACAGATGATCAGACCTGGAGGTGGGGGCTACACTAGTGATTACAGATGATCTGACCTGAGGGTGGGGACTACAGTCATGATTACAGATGATCTGGCCCGGGGGTTGAGACTACACTAGTGATTACAGATGATCTGGCCTGGGGGTGGGGGCTTCAGTAATGATTACAGATGATCTGGCCTGGGGATGGGGGCTACAGTCATGATTACAGATGATCTGGCCTGGGGGTGGGGGCTTCATTAATGATAACCGATGATCAGACCTTGGGGTGGGGGCTACAGTAATGATTACAGATGATCAGACCTTGGGGTGGGTGCTACAGTACGCTTTGCTCTAATTGATCTGGGTCACATATGTTTACTTATGTTTGCAAAAATGATTATTGTTATAAATTTGAGACATGGGATATTTAAGACTCTCTAGGAAATATATATAAAGGTTTCAGTTTTTAATAGGGATAACTAATATCAAATCTAACCATTGTATGTTGTTTCTACAGCCTCCCTGATGACTACGTCATAGTTTTTGAGGTCTTTTCTCGTCATGATTCCAGGAGGAGTAGCATTGGTCACCTGCAAGTTGACATGTAAAATTGTAACGAAACAAAATTTGCAAAATTCAAACCAAAGCTTAAAAAAGAAAATGTCAAAAATTAGATTTTTTTTTTTTTAATTCAGGGATTTGGGTATATATCAATTTTTTTTTTTAAATTAAAGAATTTGTAAAAATGAATACATTTCATTTCCATATACATACCGCATCTATGATGGACTGAGAGAGCTGTCCGTCATAGAAAGCGCTTGCACCATGCTCTGCGATGATATCCAGTGTATTGGCTAACTGTGGACGTGAAATATGTGTTCCTGTTTGAACAAAGTCCCCATTGTCATCCAAATAAATCTCCCCAAGTAATCCTTTAAATTCTGACTTCTTCACTTTTCCTTGAGCAAATACTTTCGCTGCAATTTAGAAAACTCAATGAAAAAACAGGCGATTGTTTTTTGAAAAGACTAGAAAATGTCTGTAAGACACAAATGCCCCAGCTGCAGCTTGACATCCCAAAGTTTGGTAAGGATCACTTCAGACAGTTCCTGAGAGTAGCTAGTTACATCGGGATGCGATGCAACAGGACAGACATTGTTAACACTATATGCCCCCCCCCCCCATTTCATGGGGCATAAAAATCTGAATGTATGTAAACTGAAATATTCCCCTCCCCTATTCACTGACCACTTGTCTTTCTTAAATGTTTTTCTCTATGTTTTTCATCATTGTCTAGTATGTCTGTGTTTATATATGTTTTGTACTTTATGTTTATAATTGTGTATGTTTTTGTGTGATGCCATTCTGTCTATTAATGTTGGGGGAAATTTGACATAACTTTTTGTTCCTATAGTTAATGTATTGTAAAAAAAAAAAGAAAAAAAAATGGATTCTGTGCCCTCATTCCTGTTGAATGACTTAACCGACCATTGACTTTACCGACCAGACTTTACCGAACACTGACTTTAATAAAATTCTGTAACAATGACTATATCCACCTGAAAAGCGGCATGCTTCACTGTCATATGAGACACTAACTTTACCGACACATGACACTGTCTGACACATTGACACAGTCCCTTGCAGTGTCTGTAAAGCCAGTCTTCTCCGACTGTAATTAATAGTAAAAAAATCATCTTTCTTATCATACAGGTACATGTAGTAGTACATGCATTATGATTAACTTGGACATCTTCAAAAATGAAAAAGGTCAGTCTGAGGCAATTAAGGTGTAATTTGGCCAGAATCTGACCTTGACTTTGAACGATGACCTTGACTTTGAACAAAGGAACATGGAAGGAAAGAATCTGTGGGTCCTGTAATTTTTTCAATAATAAAAAGTTCAGCTGGAACAAAAGCCTTATTTGGCCTGATATGGAATTTAATCTTGAACAGTGACCTCGACCTTGGTCTGAGCAAGGGATACAAAACTGGCACACATCATACTATCCTGGAGGTAATGCATAGACATGTGTCTCCAACAATGAAGAAATGAAGACTGGGACAAGAATTTGGTATCAAGGATTCCTTTCAGTATGTAGTATACAATCACGAAATAAAATTTGGCTTATGTTGTAAACTAACCCATGCTCTGTGTCACTTGAAATCCATTCCTCGCAAGGTCAGCAGCGGGCTTCACCACACTCTTCCATGCTAATCTGATAGGATAGAGAAATCAGTGTAAAATATAGTACATAACTAAAATTAAGCAAAAATAACAGAGAATAAAACAAAATGAAACAGAAGATCATAAAATGGTGAAACCACATTCACGAGTCAAGAAGCGGGCAACAAAATTTATTTTTGATTGGAAATTTGACAAATCATGACAATTTGTGTATTATTTGAATTGGATATTGATCAGTTTAACTGAATGTTAAATTACTTTACAATAGTTCTCCGGCTCCAATTTAACTTTAATCCTGACATAAAGAGAAAGTGAAAGTAGAAATATGCTGTGACTTTGCCATAATTTTCACGACAAATACAAATGTATCAACATTTATTACATAGTTAATTTGATATTTCTCATATCTGATTAAAATAAGATGTTATATATTTTTTGTATAAAGTTATTTTCGAGGTTTTCATCTCTTTCTACACATAGTTGTAGGTTTTACGGTCGTGATGGACCCAATTTTAACCTTCAATCAAGGTGCATACATGTTTAATTGCTTTTTCGTTTTTTTTTTTGTAATATCCCAGCTATGATGATATTTTTCCCTCAGACTGGAAAAGCCATATACTAAGCGACATCAGCTATTATGCTACTTACTTGCCGTGCTTGTTGTGAGCTGTTTGCATGCCCTTAAGTTCCCCAGGAACTCCCACGGCCAGCCCACCCTACAAATTAATCAACATTAGTTCTGAAAAATCTACACGATGAACTCTAATTTAATCTATATTTTGAGAAAAAAAAAATCAAAAAGGGAAAATAATAATTAGACAGTGTAATATTCCTGCCATGCCTGAGTGTTTGGGACTCGCCATATTTGGTTGCAGTGTATTAGCTGGCAGGCATAAGTCTGTTGAGCTACAATCAGGAACATTTATAAATCTTCTTAATCAATGTAGTTAGATCTATATAGAATTTCTGCAAATTAAATATGGCCAATTGATTTAAATGATAAATTGAGGTATATGATTTCCATATGAAGTAAGTAGGTTCTTTAGAAATCTGTAAAATCTTTTTTTATATAGAACTGGATTATGAAATTTTCCAAACTTGTCAGTAGTGTTCTTTGAAAATATGAAAAACTTACCACTAACGATTCCTGGTTACCCGGATACATGCCTGTACTAGCAGTTGCTGGTGCCATCTCTCGAAAATCAATCACTGATGACTCATGGGACTTATGGTCATGGATAAGCATGAAACCACCTCTGAAATATAGAAATAGTCCTGTTAAGATTGAGTTTTGAGACTAGATTTGTCGGGAGAGACGTGAATGCACCCGCCAGTAAGCAAGAAGTTTGGAACATTTCAGTGTTATTAGCTTCGCTACGAGGTGTACTCATTACCTTTAAGAGCAAGTCAGGTGTTGGTTGACCATTGATGCTTCATCATAATCATGTAAACATGCCTGCCGGGTATTGCTAATTAATGTCCCCTACTGGTCCCTATTGAAAATAGTAACAGTGACCTTGACCCAAAAATTTCTGAAACTCAAACTTGTCCTAGATATTATCATTGTCGTGAAGTTTGATCAAAATCCGTCAAGGAAATGAAGCCGCTAGAGCACAGATAGCCCGAGTTTCCTCTGGCTCTGACACCTTGTCTGGTGTAGGGCCAGAGCGCACTACTATATGAAAATGTGGCGCTCTGGCCCTACACCAGACATGGTGTCAAGGCACAGACAAACTTTGGTATAACCCCTGATAAAGAGAATCAGTCTACAGGACAGTATACCTTTTTCAATGAATTAAAAAAAAGGAATTAGGCAAGGTTCTCCAATATCAACCCAACAGTTTTTGTGAAAATTTGAATAGTTAAATGGCCATAACTCTGGAAAAAAAACAAACTATAACCAAATCAGAACTTAAGGTAGACCGACCCTTCGGGTTTCCTCTGATAGATCTCCTTAATTTTATTTTTATTTCAATGTTAATTATGCTCTTATCACAAAAAGCACATAAAAAACATATGTCACCACGTTCGTTCTACTACCAGGGCCACATAAATATACGTATTACTCAATAGCTGAACCATATTTTTAAGGATTTTGGTAGATTTTATCTTTCCCCGATAATATTCAGCTAAAGCATAAAAAGAAGTTTATATCTTATTTGTATCATCAGTATGAGCAATATCATTCATAATTATCAAAAAAAGAGAAGATTCTTTGGGTGGTTAACAAAATATGGCTATTTTTATACGAAAAACCTGTTATTTTTAGTGAAAAATTGATTAAAAAAATACACGTTTATTTTTTTCCTGAAAAAATGAACAGAAAAATGACCCCCTTTTTTTTGCTTAATTAAAAATTTCATATGTATGCTTTAAGAAAAATAAATAAAAATAACACCTCACCATATTACTTTTCACACTATGGCCGTTTACTTTGCTGGTACCCCAAAACTTTTGCTTCAAGTATGGCTCAAATTACCAAATTAGAGCAGTTATTTTGAAATCTGAGATTGATGAATTTTTTTGTTAAATCTTTACCATTTTCTTTCATAAATTATGTTGTAATCTATGTTACTGGTGCTTTCTTTTTTTCTAAAAGAATTTTATTTGTTTGATTTCCCAAACACAATTAACATTTTCCGGATGAAAATTAGAACATTACACTAACGGTCCTTCAGACGCTTGCTTCTAATACGCCATGTCATACGAAGCGTATCGGTGATACAGAATGCCAGAACATGCACAATATGCAATATGAGGTTCATTTGCATCGCTAAACATGTTGCTCGAGTGTCGAGTGTCGAGCGTTCCAACCTATGCGATAATGTAGTATTTGTGGTAATGCAAGATTTATATCTTCCGCGTTTACTGTCAATACATGACTGATATTAGTTGTAACCTGCATATGTTTAGGATGATTTACCGTAGGCCTACCTACCTGATTATAAAACAATATTATCATACTGTATCATTCCAGTACCTGTATGTCCGCGTGAGTAATACATGTAGGTTTACATTGACGTAGCTATCAAACTAAAACACCAGCGAGCTTAACGTCATTGTTCTGGATTTTAAGGGCATTTATTTGCCATTTGGCGGGTACACAGGGTTTGACTTCTGCACTTTATTTTCATCTAAACTAGCCTAGAGTCTCGGCGCACATAAGGCCATATAAAATTATAGTTGTGTTTCCCATTTCGGCTCCAAAAAAAAATAAGGTAGGTAGGAAGGAAAAACCTAATTTTTTTTTTCAGTTTATTCCTTTCCCGACCAAAACATGTATTGATAATATCAAATGAATCCCAGAAGACTGGCAGCTCACTTCCATACAGTTTTGCCTAAGATACCATGGACACGTGGTAAAGACACCCCTCACCACCAAACCTCAGGGTAGTAATTTATAACAGGTGATGTGGGATCTTCAAATCTCTTATGTACCATAAACAAGCATGTGTCCAAATATCTGGACCAGAAGATGTGACTTTGACTGGCAATTATTTACAGATCATCTGTGATTTAGGATTTACAACTCAAAATATAAAAAAAAAAAAATGTTTTAGGGTCGGCAGAAAAAAAACAAGGGTAGGTCGGGAAAGGGGAAACACAATTAAAATTGTATTTGGCCTAACAATGATTGCATGACCTCAAAGAATTATTTTGCTTTATTGTATCAGTTTGATATCAAGTTCTTGAGCCTTTGATGATAAAATATTAACATACAAAAATAAAACTTCAGCAGAATATTATCAATAATGCTTATAGAAGAAATTTATAAATTACATGTACATGTGGTGTCATACTCATGGTACATTTACTAATGAATAAAATACATGGATAAAATTCTTGTTGTGTGTTACATGTATTGTTGGATTTCTGATGAAAAAAAGGAACCTTTTATATCAAAAAATATTTCTGATACAGGATCATGAGTATTTTCCATCAATCATAAATATATAAATCGTATTTAGAGTAGAAGAATTTGTGCTTGTCAATCCGTCGTCCGTTTTTGTTATGATCTATTTATAAAACTGCTTGAACCTAGTAGAGAGCTCCCCATGGAGTGAAATCTCCAGCCTAGACCGATCACAAGAAACGTGCTTTATAATTAGCCTACAGTTAAATACCATATTTATAATATATCCAGAATATGAGTAAAAAGGCACTTAACATCTTCATCAATTTTACGGGTTTCAGTTTTTGAAAAATTGTCAAATGTCAACGTAAATTTCGTGAGAGTTTATATAGATCTTTTATACCATCAATGCATGTTGCAAGTTTTGTGTTTACATTCCATGCGTTTCCTCCTTTTTCTGATCTGTGTCTACCGGCGGTTGGAATATGGTTGACTACCTCGCATTCTGAATAACAATATATCACATGTAAAGTGCGCAAGGCCGAACATACGTTCCCCTATACAATCTGACAGATGGAGTACATAATTGTTGGTTGCCGCAAATTAAAGTGCACATGCTTTTAGAGCATCGGCCAAAGTCTCTAACTCCACTATGCGTCGGCCCGTGCGCCATGAAGTGTTCTCTTGTTCTATATTGCCATAAATTGGAGATGTTCTAACCTCTTCCTGACTTGATATAAATTGTCTCCGCCGAGACTGTAACTAACGTTATATGGTCGTCACACATAGGCACATGATGCGATACATCGGCGCTGTCCTTGTTTTCAATGGACCATCTTTATGTTCTCACTTCATTGAAAGCATCAGCCTTACCTGGTCTTTTAGTTTTACAAAACTGACCCCTTTTACCTCTTGGCCGCATCCTGTTGTATACCTAAACATTTACCTCCCAGCTGACTTGAAAATTAAACCAGATGTAACTATTCGTGAATATAATCAAGGACCCGGATCGCCAGACGCCGGATCGCCGGACTCATGTCTGTGACGTCACAGAAGGGTCGGTCTACCTTAAACTGCATATTATCATTATATCATATATACCAACCAAATTACAGTTCTATATTTGTTTTTGCTTAAGAGTAAATGAGCAGAAACAATATTCTGATGGAACGACAGGATGACAACCATGGATAACAACACTATTTGCCCCCATCCATAAAATTTTGAGGACAGAAAAAATGTTTAATAAGCAATGGTTTCAGACATACATGATTTATTAGTGAGTCAGAAAATATGAACAGCCTACCCTCCTAATCCTGAACTCTGGGCATCCACGACTCCCACACACAGCATCGTCGTTACCATGGCATCCACAGCATTTCCTCCATCCCGGAGGATGTCACGTCCCATATCTGAGCACAGGGGTACATCAGCCGCCACACCAGCATTACCACCCACCTGTCAATCAAATCAGTTTCAAAAACTTTCAAAATAAATTTCAAAGAAATTAAGAAATTGTCTGTTGAATTAATTGCAATTTAAGCCAAATCAACTTTATTATAAAATATACTTTGACTATCAATGAAAATAAGATGTACATACCAAATACATTCTTGTTACGAACACCTCATTAGCTATCCATTACTGACAGTGTATACATGTCAATTTTATCATAACTGTTTTCTTTTCTTTAAATTTCAGACAGTCGTAAACAAATTGAATATAAAATGTTTGTACAATAGCAGTGTCAAACTACATTTTGTCGTTACTATTTATTCATTTGTTTATTTATTTATTCCTTATTTTGTGTGTTTATCTGGGTGAACATTGTTGGTATATATATGGCTTTCCCAAATCCCTGGGAACAGCAGGCTTCCAAGGCATTCTAACCATATGTGATTTGCTGTTGACGAGATCTTCTGTATTTACTTCATGATTTATTAACTTCTCCCTTCATCTTTGTAAATTACCGGTAACTTATGTATTTATGTACATTTAATTATCAATTAACAATATTTGATTTTTATTTTGACTTCAATGTACATTTGGTAACACTTCAATTTGGACGAAATAAAGAAATAATAATACTATCTTTCTGTGGGTAGTAAGTGTGGGTGCCAAATGCAAAGGGAGAGAATAAAAGCAGCAATCAAACTGGTACTTGAACCTGGAACCCCTGTAATCTACACTCTAACTGTTAGAACTTCATGGCCACTGCCATTCAGCCGAGGCCAGTTTCGTATTATTATTTCAAGTAAGTAGCTACTTACCTGTGGCTCCCCAAACACAAGAGACAAAATCAGAGCAATTGTTATAATGATGGCAAAAAGGACTGCAGACACAACAATTATCTTCAGGCCTCGCGACTGAGATCTGAAGAAGAAGCAAAAGAAAGCATTTTGAATTTGAAGGGTAGTTGATTTCGATTTCAAAGAATAATAAAAAAAAATTAATGTTATCGAAGAGACTTTTACCAGAGAATATAATACACAGCAACCCTTTGATATGAATTAAACGTTCTTCATTATATATGCAATGAAAACGTAGATACAGTATTATACATGTTTCTACTACAATATGCTGTGTTATTCTACTCTCAGGCCATTAGATTCAGTAATAGATGTTCTGACTGTTAGATATATATGTTGAATTACACTAGTGGAATATGACCTTCCGGTCTTTTGATTTGTCAAGAATTCAAAATTTGACCCGAACTGCAATTGTTATTAACGTCATCAATAATCGAATGATGTCACATCACCGGGTCCCGACTGTCATTTGAACACCTTATTTGCATATAGGAATTGGCCATGTTTCCTTTTGATTCAAGCCATTATCATTGTGGTAGAAACAGGTCACATGACTCGTGATTTTTGGATATGGAATTTATTTCACTTGTAAGTTATTTTTTAACAGTTACAAAAGACACCTGCTAAAGCTTGTGTCTTCTGTAACTTAAAAAAAAAAAACTTACTCTAGCGAAATAATAATTTATATCCAACAACCACTCGTTGTGTAATTATAATCTCTATTCATATAAAAACTCCTGTGTTATTCCACTCACAGACCATTGTGTAAAAGGCTGACTGTTGTTTGAATATATTGATGTTCCACTCTAGCAGTATATGACCTTCCGGTATTTTCATTGGATGAGATTTTGAACTTTGACCCTCAACTACTTTTTTCACGCACGCTTTGTGTCATGTGATATATTTCATTAACGTCATCAGTATCACTTCAAATTACTCCCTATATAGGAATTTGGACCAAAGTGAAAAATAGCATTAATACTCCAGTCAAAACAATCTTGGGATCATTTCAAGAAAGTTTGAGCTGAATTCCATTGGTGGTATTTGAAATTACTTCCTCCCTTTAATTATTCACATTGTCTTCTCAAAGCTTGTCGTCATATTGATCACAAGACAATGAAATATGTGAAATGATATAGAAATTTCTTTAACATCATGAGTATATAGGCGATTTTGACTTGAATCAAATCAAACAGCCTACACGGCCAGTTGTTGATATGGACAAGTCCCTCATAAGTTACATACCTACCCAGGGATAAGTCCGACCCCAACTTTTGCCAATCTTCAGTACACTAGTAGCCCCCTGGGATTATACCCAGTAAAATACAGTAGTTTATATTTAACTGACTAATCTTACATTTCCTTCCCAGATTGTAGCATCTGCTTGGTTTTGTGTAGAGGTGATGCCTCATTTTTGTGACTGCCTTCACTTGTGAAACTGTTACTGGTTTGTAACAAATGCCCTCCTTTTCCAATAGCACGTTGTGGTTCTCCAATCAAATCATCCTTATCACCTGTAGAAACCAATGTACTGAACTATATAAAAAAATCAACCATAAATATATCTATATAATTCATATCCTTCCTACCAGTCATAAATATATAACTGCCAGGTTTCTATTAACCTTTAAAGCTGACAACGCAAGTTAAATAGCTTTCGCTTTGAAATATAAAGAAAACATATGATTTTTGAAATGGTTTAATTTGGAGATGTTCCCTGTGATAAATATATATTGTTCGGTCACCGTTTCCAAGGAAGTTGCAGACTTTTTAGTTGAAATCTCAGTACTTGGATATAGACCGGGGAGCTGTGCCTATAAAAGCATGCATGCAAGATTCTATTTTTCCTGGAAATGTCTGAGATATGAGCTTGGCATTAATACCAAAGGTTTGGGTTTCCAGCAATGTTAATTGATTTCCCCTAGGGGTCTATCTGAAATCACCGCAGGGCGGAACTTGTGCAATGTCAAATAGGGTTTGGTTGCTAAAGGTCAGATGGCATCAGAACCAAAAATTAGAGAACTTTAGCTAGTTAAAATATATATTCCTGTCAGACTGATTTGGCAGTTGTAAGAAGCATTTAATATTTGTGGTTAACATCAGAGACCTATATTAATTTAGTATAGGTCTCTGTTAACATGAACATGCAGCCATTTTGAAAGAGGAAATTTCACTTTTTGGGTTATCAGTGTAGGTGTCAGTCCCTTTGAACTGATAAAACCAAGTATAAACATTTTATTTCAGTACACTTTATACAATATTTCAATGCAAAACAGATTCCCCTTATGTCCTTTCTTATTTTGAAATCTAAAGATAATTGCTTTGCATTTATAATCATCTTCATTTATTCTGTATCTATTTTTAGAGGAATTAAAGAATGAATGAATGAATGAAAATGGACATTATATGATAGCCGGGTAGTAGCAACCTATAGCTTGCACACTGTTGCATGGACATGTCGTGTGTATGTACAGTGTAACGTTAACGTTATGCTACATTAATTTTGATGCATCTGACAATCTCATGCATAGTGAAGGAAAATACATACCATCTACAGTGAAGGCTGCGCCATCAAAACCACCGTCTTCTGCCATTTCTATTGATAGATACGACGATAATACTATAAGCAATCAACAGATGAATACAACAGATGAGTCTGTAAAACCAAGTGCTCGTTCTGTCAATATGCTAACGCAAACCGGAAGTTGTGATTTAATTATAAATTCTAAACGTGGAAAGCGGAAATCCGGATCATTAACAAAAAGTTTCGCATTTTGGGTTATTTGGAAATTTTTTTATAAATATATGCGTGTAGATTTTATAGTAGGATCAAAGAATAGCTACATTTTCTTTAATTTTCTTTCATTAAAAATGCCTAGTCCTGGAAACCATTGATTTCTTAATGAGATTTCAAAAGGGAAGTCCTATAATATTCCTTATATTTCAATATTTCCAATGTAGGCGGATAAAAGATCGGTAGAGATTGGTAGCCACCCAATGTCATACGTGGGGTAAGTCACATAGTTCTTTGTCTGTCCTTATGCGTCATGACTCCACCACTGATAAGTCATATTGTGGTGTCATGTGATAAGGCGACCCCAATTAACATAAAATATAAGTAAGATCAGAGACATATATACAGATATATATGTCTCTGGTAAGATACATGCCTAGCCAAAGTTAAAAAAAAAAACGACGCGAACATTTTTTTTTCATATGTTATGTACTATGCATGTACTATGCACTAAAGCGTTTTAACAAAACTGATTACCGAATAGGTTTACTGCAAGATACCGTTTTCCGAATAAAACTTTTTATCAGGATAGAAATTTTTCTTTCGTCTTCAAAAGTGACGTGGTTATTCATAATTGAAAAGAAAGAGATGGGCATTTAGCGTATGTGTATTCAAAGTGCAATATAGTACTGAAAAAAAAAAAAATTCATGAAAATATGTTATCCCAACAACCGTTCCTTGGAAAACACGCTGTTCTATGAAACCTACTAAGTCGGAATTACAAGATGATTATGTCGTTAGTACGAGATACAGCTTGGTCGTAATTACGATATAATAAGCTAAGTCGTAATTACGACATACGTTTTTTTTGGGGGGGGGGGGGGGGGGGGGGGGGGGGGTTGCAAGGAACAGACCCGCAGGGACTATAGAGTCTGCAGGGGACTAGGGGACAACAAATTATTTACTTGATCGTGCAAATCTGAAAAAATAACTGTTTGTTTAGGGTCTTTTCAACATGTATAGTATGCATTATATGAAGTCAATATTTATTTTAGGTAATGTTTTAGTGATAATGTAGTTGACATGGTCTGTCCAACTACCGTTGGAAGAGAACAAGACTCCGAGGTGCTGATGGAAAGATACATTATTTATAGGAACTTGGTTCAGATGAAGTATAGGGTGATTTGGAGGGTATCTTTTCCTATTGATGGTGATGGTTTCCATCACCTAAACCCAACTTCAGGGTAAAAACTTGAAAACCTCAATATTGAAGCCGCCCGAATTATAACAGGTGCAACTAAATTAGTAAGTATTGAAAAACTTTTTTTTATAAAATCAGGCTTGGTGAGTTTATTTGACCGGAGGCAAATTCATAAAATTATTCAGTTCCATAAAATGTTTTATTAGTATACACTAGAGTATCTATATAGCCTTATCCCGAGTACTGTATCTGAAGGTCATCGGTATGATACCAGGAACTCGGACCATACTTTTATTACACCAATATTGTGCAAAACCTCTTTTTATTAACAATCTTTCCTACCTTCTGTTATAGATCAGTGGAATAGTCTTCCACAAAATGTTCGCTCAAATCCGTCTACTGCTGCTTTAAAATCTTATCTTAATAAGCAATACACTCAGAAAATGCCCATTTATTATAGTTTTGGTAGCCGTAAGGGTCAAATATATCATGCACGACTACGAATGGAGTGTAGTTCTTTAAATAACCATTTATTTGCAAAAACTATTTCCCTATCTCCGTTAACAAGCATTTTTTTTATTAGATTGTAGAAGATAAGGTCAAATAAGAAGACGCTACCTTCATTGTTTGCGTTATGATGTCAATCTAGAATTGCTACTTTTTGGAGACGTACCTTTTTCTTTATCTGATAATAAAATAATATTTCTGGCTGTACAGATTTATATACTTAAAACTGGTAGGTTTTCTTCAATAGATTAAAATGAAATAGAAGCATGTATAATATGATTATATTTCACCCCAAAACTTTGCTTTAAGTTTAAACTAGTGTTGTTGCCATTAACCAGGGGGTCGCAGTGGCAGAGTGGTTAAGGTGTCTCGACACTTTATCACTAGCCCTCCACCCCTGGGTTGCGAGTTCGAAACCTACGTGGGGCAGTTGCCAGGTACTGACCATAGACCGGTGGTTTTTCTCCAGGTACTCCGGCTTTCCGCCACCTCAAAAACCTGGCACGTCCTTAAATGACCCTGGCTGTTAATAGGACGTTAAACAAAAACAAACCAAATTCGATTTCCTAGTGTAATTTGTTCAATGTATCATTATGCTTGAAATGTAATAAAAGAAAGTTTAAACTAATATTTATTTTCATTGTATTTGAGCTTGAGTCTATTTCTAGGCTTTCAATTTTAGGGTGCGCTGTCGTCAGTCCCTCGAGTTTTAATTGGTATTTAGTAATTATGGGGTATCGGTAGATTTAAAGATGATGGTCTCCAGCATGGAGACTGGATAATGAAGTTCCCTTCATGGCACACAATTATTCCTAATTATGAACTACCGGCCGACTTGTATACTGCGACACCAAAGCCTATAATACTACGTAAAAAGAATTTATATAAAATATACATCGTGTAGCGGTTACAGCACTGGGATTACAATTGGATATTTCCAATGGAGAGTACGTTTTTCTCAAACTGAATTGATATATTCTAGAACTACTTTCTAACCAGACGTATTTGTATATATGAAAATATGACACGTTGGTTTCAATAACATTCCTTAGCATAGGTATAATAACGTATACCTTACGTTTGAAAGCAAGCAATTTCCTTGAAAATATTAATTCATTTCTGCATCTTACCAAACGTCTGATAGTAATTAGAAACGGTTCAAGACAAAATAATGAACCATTTCTTGTGTACAACACTGAATAGGTACAACTGTGATATTGGTACAACACTAAACTGGTACAACACTAAACTGGTACAACTGTAATATTAGTACAACACTGAACTGGTACAACACTGAACTGGTACAACTGTAATATTAGTACAACACTGAGCTGGTACAACACTGAACTGGTACAACTGTAATATTAGTACAACACTGAACTGGTACAACTGTGATATTAGTACAACACTGAACTGGTACAACTGTAATATTAGTACAACACTGAACTGGTACAACACTGAACTGGTACAACACTGAACTGGTACAACACTGAACTGATACAACACTGAACTGGTACAACACTGAACTGGTACAACACTGAACTGGTACAACACTGAACTGGTACAACACTGAACTGGTACAACTGTAATATTAGTACAACACTGAACTGGTACAACTGTGATATTAGTACAACACTGAACTGGTACAACTGTAATATTAGTACAACACCGAACTGGTACAACACTGAACTGGTACAACACTGAACTGGTACAACACTGAACTGGTACAACACTGAACTGATACAACACTGAACTGGTACAACACTGAACTGGTACAACACTGAACTGGTACAACACCGAACTGGTACAACACTGAACTGGTACAACACCGAACTGGTACAACACTGAACTGGTACAACACTGAACTGGTACAACACTGAACTGGTAACAAATCTGAACTGATACAATTAACTGTGATATTGGTACAACACTGAACTGGTACAACACTGAACTGGTACAACACTGAACTGATACAACTGTAATATTGGTACAACACTGAACTGGTACAACACTGAACTGGTACAACACTGAACTGGTAACAAATCTGAACTGATACAATTAACTGTGATATTGGTACAACACTGAACTGGTAACAAATCTGAACTGATACAATTAACTGTAATATTGGTACAACAGTAAACACTGAACTGGTACAGCCACTGAACTGGTACAGCCACTGAACTGGTACAACACTGAACTGGTAACAAGTCTGAACTTGTGTAGGACAAACATGATTTCCAAATGATTCTCCACGGTCTTTCGTGAATTAATTTAGAAAAAATAAAGCGATTACGAAACTTTACTTTCTTTTAGATATGCATAAATTGAAATAAATCTGTTATACAAACTCTAAATAACTCATTACACATGCAAAGATATATCTTGATATAACACCGAGGGTAAACACATTGACAATGAAAAATGGGATATGAAATCCGAGATATATTACCATTCGAAGTCATACATGTACCTGCATTTGAGAACAGCTTGTAAGAGTTACTCCCCCTTTGATCGCTGGCTGTTTGGCTGTGACATCACGAAATGACAAAGCAACGCGATACTATATAAATAAAGTTATCCACAATAAACGTTTGAAGTTTTTGTATGGCCAGATTGTTTATAGTCTTTGTATGGCCAGATTGTCTGTAGTCTCTGTATGGCCAGATTGTCTGTAGTCTCTGTATGGCCAGATTGTCTGTAGTCTCTGTATGGCCAGATTGTCTGTAGTCTTTGTTTGGCCAGATTGTCTGTAGTCTCTGTATGGCCAGATTGTCTGTAGTCTTTGTATGGCCAGATTGTTTGTAGTCTTTGTATAGCCAGATTGTCTGTAGTCTTTGTATGGCCAGATTGTCTGTAGTCTTTGTTTGGCCAGATTGTCTGTAGTCTCTGTATGGCCAGATTGTCTGTAGTCTTTGTATGGCCAGATTGTTTGTAGTCTTTGTATGGCCAGATTGTCTGTAGTCTTTGTATGGCCAGATTGTCTGTAGTCTTTGTTTGGCCAGATTGTCTGTAGTCTCTGTATGGCCAGATTGTCTGTAGTCTCTGTATGGCCAGATTGTTTGTAGTCTTTGTATGGCCAGATTGTCTGTAGTCTCTGTATGGCCAGATTGTTTGTAGTCTTTGTATGGCCAGATTGTCTGTAGTCTTTGTATGGCCAGATTGTCTGTAGTCTTTGTATGGCCAGATTGTCTGTATTCTTTGTATGGCCAGATTGTCTGTAGTCTTTGTATGGCCAGATTGTTTGTAGTCTTTGTATGGCCAGATTGTCTGTAGTCTTTGTATGGCCAGATTGTCTGTAGTCTTTGTATGGCCAGATTGTCTGTAGTCTCTATATGGCCAGATTGTTTGTAGTCTTTGTATGGCCAGATTGTCTGTAGTCTTTGTATGGCCAGATTGTCTGTAGTCTTTGTATGGCCAGATTGTCTGTAGTCTTTGTATGGCCAGATTGTCTGTAGTCTTTGTATGGCCAGATTGTCTGTAGTCTTTGTATGGCCAGATTGTCTGTAGTCTTTGTATAGCCAGATTGTCTGTAGTCTTTGTATGGTCATATTGTTTGTTGTCTCTGTATTGCCAGAAGGTTTGTATATATATGGATTATCAAAACGCTTTCGATACCCTTCCTCAAAGGCGCCTAGTAAACAAATTAGGTGCATACGGAATATACATTGGATTTTAGTTTCTTGAGCGGAAGGAAGCAACGCGCCTCTATACAAGATGTGCATTCCGAATGGACAGATGTCACATCAAACATTCCCCTGGGATCAGTGCTTGGCCCCCTTCTATTAATGACAGTTATTACCGATATAACAGAAATAGTTAGCACTGATATTTACATGTTTGCCGATGGCACCAAGATTGTAAAGGAATGACAAAAAAAAAAGAGGATCAACGCATTTAATAGCGGGATCTGGATCTATGTCCATGTGACATTTATTTTGGCATATCGGGGTTGCTGATGATTGCTATTTACTTTTGAAAGCATTCAAACAGATCAAGCCGCATTTTCACCCATGGCCAGCGCCATTTCTTTCACTTCAGCGCCCCCTAGATTAAGCGAAAGGGAGGTAAGTTTAGAAAGTATCGTTAAAAATGTCCGAATCACCGAAACAAATACATTTGCAGTATACTATACGACTTTTCATTGCACACACAACACTGATTACAGAGTGGTTTTTGAATATTTTCTTAGCTAGTATCCAATTTGATTGTTTTTGATATCTGAGACAAATTATAGACATTTCGCCACAAAACTATTGCACCCAAGCCATTTTGCGCAAAAAGCATTTCAGAGGTCCGATGAAGACCACTAGGTAGTGTCTGTAATATAGAAGTAAATGGTAACGAAGTATATGTACCTGACGCTTTGAAAGGTATTACTAAACAAAAGGGCCATTTGTCAGCTTCTTTAGAAATGCAGATATTGTCAGCTTTTACCCACTATCCAGTAACAGATAAAGGGGGTTGATTGTGGGATTTTTGCTTTTGCTAACCTAGTAGAATTTTGCTGAAATGGGTTCAACGGGAATGAGGATTTAGAATTCGATATTGATGGCATTGAAACGGTCTCTTGTTGAATGTATTAAAAATAGTAGATTTTCAAAATATTCAAGGAAAAAATCAGTAAATATTGGAATATATATGACCAAATACTTCAAATTCAAGGGTAAACACAATTAGGAAATTTAAAGAGTAATGTTATCAAATTTAAAGGCAGAACACGCTACACATAAACTAGGGCCGTTTTCGTTTTTGCTGTCCAAATGGTTTGACCAGTTGGACCAGTTGGACCGGTGTTATTCGTTTAATAAAATAAAGACGGACCTGGTGATTTTATATTGTTTTCAGACGCGCCTTGACAAAGACTTCCAAGGTCCGTATTGACATTTGCAGGTCCGATATTGCATTAAAATGAAACAAGTATTATATATGTTTCTGATTTAAAGAACTGACGGACCGGTTTGTCCACATACATGAACAGGCCCCAGTAGTCTTAGCACGGGGCGCGGATGGGGACTAGACTGCCTTGGTACGGGACCGCCGGCTGCCTTTGTACGGGACCGTCGGCGTATCTGTAGGTCCCAATTCTAGAGATTTTGAATTTTAACTAAGTCATTATTTATTAAAGTTTCAATTTCCAAAGGCGATCGACCAGAACATAACAAGGAGGTATCATCAGCAAATAGTTTGGAGAGACTTTCAAGGTTAATTGATATGTCATTTATTTATAGGATAAAAAGAAGAGGACCCAATACTGACCCTTGCGGAACGCCAGCATTAGTAGTTCTGACGGAAGATTTACTAATTCCTACAAAAACTTGTTGTTTCCGGTTACTGATATAATTATTTAACCATTTTAAAAGTTTTCCATTTATTCCATAATTTGCTAATTTTACATTCAGTCCCTTGTGCCACACACGATCGAACGCTTTGGAGATATCACAAAATACTAGACACGTTTGTTGCTTTTTCAAACTTTTCACAAACAGTATGATGAATTTCTATCATTTGTTGAACGGTAGAGTGACCAGGTTGGAAACCAAACTGATATTTATATATAAGTGCGTTTTCAAGTAAATAACTTTACCAATAGTACTGAGTAATAATATAGGTCTATAATTTGAAGAAACATGTTTGTCCCCCTTCTTTAATAATGGCATAGCTATTGCTAATTTCCAATGTTCTGGAAAGACACCAGTATCAAACGAGTATCAAATATTAATGATAAAGGATAAGCTACAGATACTGCAGTATTTTTAACATACTGTGACTAATCCCATCATGACCTACAGCTTTGTATATATAGATAAAGATTTAAGTATGTCGATTATGTCATTGAGTTCAAATTGTATGTCTGATATCGTAGCGTCCGTCCGAAGTTCGAAGTCACAATTCACTATTTGTTAAACTAGATGCGACTGTGGTTTATGGTGACATTCCAAGTTAGACACGGACTAACTTTGGACAATATCCTGTGGCACATACCAAATATAATTGGTAGCTGGCCACATCCGTAAGCACCTCAGTGATGGTGACTACGAGATCTGGATCTATCGGCACTCACGAGGACTTTGTACAAAGCCAGATCAACTGGAGGCATAAAGCACTGTAAAATACAATGTTTGAATCCAGCTTGACAGCTCCGACACCATTAATCCCATAAAGGATTATTACTGGCAGTGGCCTACTAGACAGAGAACGATGGGGGTATGTGCCCACATCGACATTATCCTATATTGTTGAGAATACTACTGGGATTTGGAAACCCACGCCCATTGTTTATAAATAAACCAAAAATGAATCTTTTTTATTGAATGAGAATAGAATCAAATGCGTCTAGAATTTCAATACTTTGTAGAAAACTATTTGCCTCTCGACATCCCCACACAATATGTAGTATTGTTTCTAGGTCTTGGTTGCAAAAGTACCAATTGGGCTTCACTTACCCTACTTTAAACATTAATGCATTAGTAGTAAAGATATATTGGGCTAACATATCCTGAAACAATTGCAGTTTGTATCCTTTATTGATTAAATATTTTTATAAATCATTTCCCAGTTTAAACTATTTCATTCCAATGTCTTCCCATTTCCCCCCCTGCCAGTAGAAATGGTACTGGTTTTTTTACCGTAAGATTATATATGTATATATTTTGTTCCCTTTGACTTTTTATGAAACAATCAATATTTTACTGGAAAATTTTCGAAATCAACCCTTGCTACATACGTTTCAATGACAATTATTACACTATGATATTGGATCAAATGTGTATTTATTTGATAGATTTGAATAATTTTTTGGAATGTGTAGAACGAATAGGTATTATTATCTTTATCAAGATCATCTACTATTGTCAGTTTAGTTTAAACTGTGTTTTATTATTATAAATTGAAATAGTACATACAAAAAATGTACATTATACAAAACATATAAGGATTCAGAAACAAGTACTTAGTACTTATGTAAACCGCCCCCTTATGTTTATAGAATGGCTATAGAAGAGTACTGACAATTTTATATGTGTCATATATATATAACATGTGCAGGAGAAATAAAGAGAAAGGGTGCAAGGGTTTAGAAAAGGATGATCCTGGTGGCACTTCGTTTCAGGAACAAACGCTGATTACATGATTGTTTGTTTGTTTGTTTGTTTGTTTTTGTTTAACGTCCTATTAACAGCCAGGGTCATTTAAGGACGTGCCAGGTTTTGGAGGTGGAGGAAAGCTGGAGTACCCGGTAAAAAACCACCGGCCTACGGTCAGTACCTGGCAACTGGCCACGTAGGTTTGGAACTAGCAACCCAGAGGTGGAGGGCTAGTGTTAAAGTATCGGGACACCTTAACCACTCGGCCACCGCGGCCCCTGATTACATGATAACATACAATGTATGACTTTAGATCCATCAGGACTGCACCTGTTGTGGAAAGGAGTACTTATAAAACAACACTGCAGATACAATTCTAAATTGATGTCATTGATGAAGGATAATTAGCTATTAATAGCGCTTCGATTGACTAATAAAGTTTTGGACACAGTTCCATTGTACTGTACGGATATGTCTAGACTACCATGTAGTAAGGTATTAACATTATAATTAGGAGGAAGGTTCCTAAAACATCGAATTCTTAGCTAATGGTTTTTGGGACAATGGAGGAGGAAATGCTCAGTAGTTTAGCAGACTGATTACAGGAACACATTTAAGCATTGAACGGCTTTCAGTTGGCATTCATATTGACTATGAATGCCAACTGAAAGCCGTTCAATGCTTATATTTACCATCTGCGATTTTTTATTTGTCGTGCGATTTTTTTTTTGAAATTGGCAGTTCATAAGCTGGTGAACTCGCAACTGAATTGGTAGGGTTATATAGTGGCAGTGCCATACAATGGTAAATATAGGACTATCAACTAAGTTACGTGAGTTTAAGTGTCTATTTTAGGAGCTGTAATTCAATTATATGAGTTATGATATCCTAAGTCGTGCATGATGGATCTGCCATTGTCTTCTTCTGCAGTGATAAGAGTGTGAGGGAACAATAAAATTTTCGGTATTTAGGAATTTTTCACGGCTAGTAATTGACGGTTTGTATTTTATGTCATCTGGAAGCGCGTTCCATAAAACTGAAGAGGACAAGAAAGAATCTTTATGGAGATGAGTTCGACAGTTTACTTGACAAAAATTGTTAGCTCTTTTGGTCTTTCAGCATACTATAAATAAGGATTATATAGTGACATCTATACCCTCAATTCTTTTATTGTTTAGTCTAATACCCCAAATGCTTACACATAGAATAAAAATATATGAGGCAATTGGATCCCATTGCCGACAGCCTGTTCTCATATTTAGGAAATATGATAAAGTGTTCCCTTGATTGAGTAGCAATTACATTATTGTGCAGTATTTTTTATCCAGTTTTGTATATCAGGACCAAAATTTAAAAAAAGAAGAAAAAATGAAAACCTTATCAATAAATCCCCATGATACAGAATCAAACACTTTTTCGAAATCCCTCAACAACAGTATTCCTTAAATGTTGATTTCCTCGGCTTATTGCAGGCTATCGTAACTTAATCTGGTGTTAAGCCTGTTTGATCACCACTTTTTAGTGTATCTTAAACTTTTCTAATTCTGTTTGTTATAGATCCAGAGGCAGACTATATTCAATAATGTTATAGGACGCCATTTTAAAAAGAACTGTTTAGATTTATCTCCCTAAAGAATGCAAGTGAATCACATTGTCTTTGTGCTTTGTGTATCTGATAACATACATGTCTTATATCCAAAATTAATTTGACTTAACAATTAAGAAAAACAAGATATTTCCAAAAGCACTTTAAAAATTCAACAGTGAAGCTACGGTGGCTATGTTCTCAGTGTGGCGGTGTGCTCACTTTGGCGGCATGCATAGTGATGCAGCGGCGGTGTTCTCAGTGTGGCAATGGCGGGGGTGCTCAATGTGGTGGTGTGCTCATTGTGGCGTCGGTGGTGTGCACAGTGTGGTGGTAGTGGTTGTGTGCTCAGATTGGATTTGCTACCAATGTTGAACGTTTTATAGGGTAATTGGTTATTTAGTACTTTTATCCTGTATCAGTCTTTGCTCAATTCTTCTTTTTCTAGTTTTTTGTTGTTTTGTTGTTGTTGTTGTTGTTGTTGTTGTTGTTGTTTCATTTATTTATTCATTAATTTAATAATTTCGTTCGCGCTATTTATTATTCTCAGAAGTGGTACATATTAGCGATATCGCCCTTCTATGCCCGATATCTTATTAGGCCGTTACAATGCGTAACCCTATATTATTAAGTGCCGAGTGCAATTTTGTTGGTTGACAGTGGTATCATTCATTAAAGAATGCTGATCCAGTAATTAAACAAATTATATAGGATATCTTAAATTCTTTATGAAATACCTTATATAATAAATAAGACATCTTTTAAAGAAAAGAATGTAAGATATCTTACCAAAAAAGTTTATTGAATATCTTACATCTTTTGATTAGATATCTAATTCAGTTATATGAAGGCAACACGTTTTGATGGCATCTCTTCTGAAGACCTGTAGTAAAGGTATCAGCTACCTCTCTAAGAAATGTGATGAACTTTAGTTTTAATGTAAATACCTTTCCTAGTCAACTTAAAGGGTGGTCGGGTGACACAGTGATAACACAGTCGCCTTTCATCTACATTGTATACGCCCGTTAGTATCCTACCAAATCTTTTTACCCGCCTTCATACCTGGTTTTGGATGTCAAATTACCCTGTTAAGATTAGTTGAGGACTGGCGCAGGCCCATGGACAAACGTGAGTATGTTGCCGGCATCATGGACACTTTCCAATGCTTTTGAGTGTCTTCCACATGATCTGTTTCTCAGAAAGTTTGAATGTGTACTGTCTCAGTTCTGACTCAGTGGACCTGTTGTCTTTTAATATGTTACTCTGACAGCTAGAAGTCAAGTTAGACTCCAAAACTCAGTGACTGGTTTGGAGTGTTCAAGGGAGTTCCCCAGGGCGAAATTATCGGGCGCCTACTGTTTAATATCTTAATTAATATTCGTATATGACAAATCATCCAAACCACTCTAAAATCATGCGGATGACAACACAGTGAGTTCATCTAACAAGGACCCTCTTGTTCTTAAGCAGTCCATCTGTAGCAGACTGCTATAACGTGGTAAAGTGGATTAACGGAAACACTTGAGGATTAATCTTGATAATGAATGACAAGCCAATTCATGATTTAAATAAGATACCTTACATAATAACGTTTACGTTACTTACTTTTTAATCAACATTGATCCATGAACAAAAGACAATTTGGCTTGCCATAATGCATACTCTCTAACATGTAAAACAAGAGAACCAGAGGGCCTGTGTCGTTCACCTAGTTGGAATTGAACAGTAACCCTTTTATGCAAAATCTGTTTCACTTTCCCTAAGGGCATTTCTGACCATATTTGATTCAAATCGATTCAGTACTTTGTAACACGTAGCGATTTAAAGGAGTTTCCTTTATTTCCACTATTGGGACTATTACCAAAAAAAACATTAGCCCCTACTCCTTCTAGAATAAAAAACGGAAAACCATTGCCCCTACTCCTACTAGAATAAAAAAAGGAAAACCATTAACCTCTACTCCCACAAGCAAACAAGTACAATTATTAGTACTTACTCAATCTAGAAAAAGTGTTTGCCCCAACTCCTGCGAGAAATAAATATTAGCCCCTACATCCTAGTAGAAAAAAAAACACCAAAAACATAAATCCCTACTTCTACTAGAAAACCATTAGCCCCTACTCCTTCTAGAATGAAAAAAAGTATTAGCCTCTACTCCTTCTAGAACAAAAAAAAAAAAAAAAAAAAACCATTAGCCCCTACTCCTACTGGAATAAAAAAAGAAAACCATTAGCCCCTACTCCATCTTGAATGAAAAAAAATATTAGCCCATGGGCCTTAACGGTCACCTGAGTTATGATACATTTTAGCATATTTGGCCCCTGTGACCTTGAATGAAGGTCAAGGTCATCCATTTGAACAAACTTGGTAGCCCTTCATCCCAGCATGCTACATACCTAATATTGTGTCTCTGGGCCTTTTGGTTATCAAAAAGAAGTCATTTAAAGATCTAAGCATATTTGACCCATGTGACCTTGAATGAAGGTTTAAAGATTTTAGCATATTTGACCCCTGTTACCTTGAATGAATGTCAAGGTCATCCATTTGAACAAACTTAGCAGCCCTTCATCCTAGCATGCTACTGATCTAACATTAGGTCTCTGGGCCTTATGGTTATCAAGAAGAAGTTGTTTAAAGATTTAAGCATATTTGACCCCTGTGACCTTGAATGAAGTCAAGGTCATCCATTTGAACAAACTTGGTAGCCCTTTATCCCAGCATGCTACAGACCTAACATTAGGTCTCTGGGCCTTATGGTTATCCAGAAGAAGTTGTTTAAAGATTTCAGCATATTTGACCCCTGTGACCTTGAATGGAGGTCAAGGTCATCCATTTGAACAAATTTGATAGCGTTTCATCCCAGCATGCTACAGGCCTAATATTGGGTCTCTGGGCCTCTTAGTTATTGAGAAAAAGTTGTTTAAAGAGTTTAGCATATTTGACCCCTGTGACCTTGAATGAAGGTCAAGGTCATCCACTTGAACAAAATTTATAGCCCTTTATCCCAGCATGATTCACACCCAATATCAGGTCTCTGGGCCTGTTGGTTATTGAGAAGAAGTTGAAAATGTAAATTGTTCACGACGGACGACGGACGACGCCGGACAAAAGGCGATCGCAATAGATAATAAAAACCATTAGCCTCTACTCATTCTAGAATAAAAAAGAAATACCATTAGCCCCTACTCCTTCTAGAATAAAAAAAGAAAACCATTTGTCACTACTCCTACAAGCAAAATTAATAATACTTACTCCTTCTAGAAAAAATATAAGCCTATACCTCCTTCTAAAAAATTTAAAAAAAGAATGCCCCTACTCCTACTAGAAAAAAGAATGCCCCTACTCCTACTAGAAAAAATAATGGCCCTAACTCCTGCGAAAAAAAATAATAGCCCCTGCCTCATATTAGAAAAAACTGCGCCTACTCCTACTGGACTTTCTGATTAATTAAATTTAGTCACTGCCTCCGCTGCTGAATCGAACCCGATACCTCTGCCTTCCTAGTCTTAAGCTCATCGGTCTCTCTAGCCGAGCGGTATATTTCGGTTAGTATTTACCATTGTTATATAATATTTTTGTAACCGATTGCGTATTTGTTTATTGTTTTTTTTTCTATTCCAGCTTTCTCAGTTTATTTTTTCATGTTTTGTCGTTAGCTTCTCTGAGTTAATGATCAATGTATTCATTTGTACTCCACGAAAATCAACTTTCCTGTATCTGGTATATGATAAAAATATCTTATTATACAGGATATCATGCTAAAATATCAGATATCTTATTAAATACTTATGTGATATCCTATATGGTAAATAAGATATCTTATATTCCGGTAAATAAGTAAAGTAGAATGTACTGATAAACATTGTTCCATGAATAAATTATAACTTATTGAGCTGACCACAATCATGGGTTAGTAGTTCCGTCCATTTCAAAAAAATGATTGTTTAAAATTTTGTTTATGTTTTTTCTACCAACCTTGTGCTTAAGGGGTTAACCTTTAATCTATACTCCCTAGAAATGTTATGACAAAACCGATTGCTCTGTCACCGTTATCCCTTGTGGACAAATCAAAACGACTAATTTGACTCTTTGATGTGCATGAAACTAAATCCTATTTCGCCATACTGTAAAATTTACTCGCTATTATCTTAACTTTGTCCTCACAATCCTGCAATCTTAAAAATATCAAGACGAGTGGGGACCTCGTTTAAACAGGAAGAATGTAGTGGTAAATTTGATCAGCCATTATTTTGGCAACGTACACAAGTTTGGACGTCATATGCGTCGTAAAAGTCGTAAAATTGGGGTTGGGTTCTTCTATCAGCAAGACTTACAGTTAATGAGAAGCATCTCTTTCAGACTGAGTGGGTCGAACTTCGGAACACACGAACAGTTTCCATCCGTAATAGAGGACCGTAGAAGGAGGTTCACACCAGGATGGCAAGGGACAAATTGTATATGAACGGACAATTTTATACAGTACTTGACTCGACGACAATTTCAGGCGAGAACCCAGACCTAACGGGGATGTCAATCACCGTAGAGAGCAGCATCGTTCAGAATATTGGATTTACAATTACCGCGGACACTCAGGACCTTCATCGCGGGCACCGTCAGTTCCTAATCAGCCATGGAGGGCGTCACAACGGTCCAGTTCTTCTCTGGTTACTTCTGAGAACCCAAGCAGATAGGACAATCAGAAGAGTGAGATTTCAGTCCTTTCCTGAAGTGTTTGTAGAGGTCTTGTAGATAAATTTGATGACACAGACTTTGTAACGTTTTATCAAATCACGACATTGCATGTGTATCAGAATGCTGGATAAAATCCCAAGATGTTTGAAGCTTCCAGGCCATTATCATGTTACACCGCCCAGATCGTCACGTAAAGGCGGCGGTATTAAAACATTTTACAAATCTAAACCTGACAATAGAATCAATGTTGTTGAGAATATCCATGACATTATTTATGGAGAACAATTGATAAACTAGGTAACTCAAGAGAACATATCATCCTTGCTTTTTGTCACATCACTCTCGAAGGTAGTGTTTTTTACGATCACTATGATAATGACTTATTTCAGAGTTTAGAAGATTCCGTTGCTATATATAAAAGTATGGGAGATGTTTTTGTTATTGGCGATATGAACGCATGAACTGGTACAAGACAAGATTACATAGAAAATGATATATTACACGCTAGTCTAGTTAAAAATGTAAATAGAATGATCGACTAAAATGATGAACCTGAAATTATTAGTCGTAATGGTATAGATAATGATGTTAATACTTTTGGTCTTAAGCTTATTGATGTGTGTACGTCATCAGGGTTACGTATAGTCAATGGACGCCATCCAAATGACGTCACTGGTTGGTATACTTTTTACAATAAAAATGGAAAGAGTTTAATCGATTATTTGTTAATATAACCACATTTGAATCTGGTTACTTTTTCTGACCATTTTTGTCAGTTTCTTTTAGAATATCTACATTCTGTGTGACAGTCTCCCATTACTCCTGTGTTAAACCAGATAGTATTGATCACCGTATAAATGCAGCCCAGATCACATGACGTCATTTCTGTCAGCGTCCAAAAAAATGTTTGGCAATGCGTTGCGGGTGAATCAAACCTTGCTAGGATTTCGACTTAAAACAATCGCTTATATATGACGTCATTTTGGTGCTTTGTTGATCATAGTCATGCCGAGGCTTTGTATTACACATCAATTTGAATGAAAACCAAGCACCTCAATGAAATCGATTTCACATGCGCCGTTCTTTCAATTGAAGAAACAGCTGATGTTTAACCCCAGATTTAGCAAAGGTAAAGTTAGCTTATGTGTAAAGTAAAAGAAAACCAAACGCATTAGGTAATAAAAAACAATATGACATGTTCTACAGAAGGCTGTTTTAAAAACAATCCAATCCAACTTTTAGCTGTGAATTATGTTAGAGAGTTGTCAAATTTAGATAGACATATATATACTTGGCCAGCAAAAGACATAATTGATTGGTGTGGGTAAATCATATATTGAGCAATTATCATGTTCATGTATGTAACAATCTCCTGTACAAATTCAAAAATGTTTGATGTTATATATCTTTTATACCTATAGGCCTTAGGGCTTTTGGTAAATGAATAACTTGAACTTAATTGATTGGAGTGATAAATGTAGCGTAGTGTAGTGTAATTAGCCGTGGGTATCAGACGATGGGTTATCATTTGAAACGTTAAACTATGAATACCTGGATTTTACATAGATTTACATTGGCGGAGAGGAGACACCTGCCTATTCGGAACACGTGCTCTTTTTAGCGACTCCGCATATCTTGTTAACATTTCCCTGTTGTTCTATCGATTTCTATGAACACAATGAGGTCCTTTTGTTCCCGTTATAGAAGGTTAACCGCGGGGAGACTTGTGTACAACATCGTAAATATTAAAGAAAAAATCTTAACGTTTTCATGCTAATGTGATCGTGTTAACCCACTGCATCACATTGTATTTCTGCATTCGCTTAGATAAATTAATACACTTTAGACATCTTCTGAAAGTATTTGTATTATCATGATTATGCAGTGTTACGCGCATTAGAGTAATTTTGCAAATTAGATTGTGTACTATATAAATGTTATATATTATATAATTATTTTATGATGGAACGGACTGTCAAAGTATTATAAAATCATATTTTTCAGAGTAAAATCTATGCAGATGTTTCGGCTATAATAGTTGTTATTTTGAGGTGTGGACGTAACAAAGCAATGACGTCACAGCTACATAAATGCCTTCATATGGTTTGATGCTAAATCACTTAATAGCACTTTGTAGTAACTCGCATATCAACGTTATCTATGCGTGGACGCTGGATCTACTATTTCGGACGACAAAACCTTAGACTTCGGGGTTCCCCAGGAGTCCGTACTTGGACCACGAAAATTCGTTCTCTATTTCAAACTGATCGGGGTAATTTGTCGTCATCATAGCCTTCAGTACCATTATCATACCTGTATGCCGACGACACGGAACTCCACATGGTCATCAGACAACTTGGACACAATAACAGCAAGTCTAAAAGCATGTCTAAATGACACCTGTACTTGGTTGAACTCCAATATGTTCAAGCTAAATCAGGAAATAATAGAATTTTCCCATAAGTGTCAGCACAGTACAGATCTCCAGCTAAAGAGTAGTGCCAAATCTATTGATGCAGTCCGGGCTGTAATAAACCTTGATGTACACTTTGATAGCTTCTGAACATGGAGAAACAGGTAAACGCTATCGCAAGTTCCTGTTATAACCAAAGGAGGTGGTGCATAGGAGGGCTAAATCGGCACACGGCGATTTTTTTCCCGGAAACATATTTTTGTCAAAAGCATAATATCCCCGATTATGTGGGAGGAATTAATTTCCATTCCACAATGTATATATTCTTTTTTTGGTGATTTCATTTTTTTCCCATCATACTGTATAAGAAGCTAATGTTTTGACCACTAATTATTATAGAACACATTTTTATTTCCTATTTGTGAAACAAATTCACCCCATTTGTTTAAGGTTTAATTTTGTATATGAATCATCACGCTCCGTGACACTAAAATTAAATTTCAGCCTAATTTGATTGACTTCTTTGTGAAAATCATTGTTTTTAACTTTTCATTTAAAGTCTAATACCATAAAGTTATTAATGGAGTACTATCAAAATTTCCGGTTAGAAATAATCTATGGATATTCATAAACATTTAATGAAACAAAATTCTTTGGTGAATTACTGGATATGCCAAGATTTTATTATGTTAAATGCATACACCCCCAATTTTGGACAACATATCAAAGTACCGAAAGTACTGAAAAATAGAGGCAAATGCTAAAAATCCAACAAAAATAACAATGCAACCAGACTTTACTGCTTGTGTCAGACAGGGTGCTCCTTTTTAACCCTTGGGTTTTTAATACAATTTACTTCATGACCTTTCTTTGTAAGCAAAAATCTTTTGTTATCCAGTAATTTTTGATGATTTTTTTGGTTGTGTATCAAGATTAATATGCAAACATGTTTTTTAAAAGCAAAATTTGATAGTACTCCAACGATTATTACATTTTATCTACTTAACAAATAAAAGAAAATTTCAAGAAGGTAATTTTTTTACTGATAATTTTGTTAAAAAAGCTGTAATTACACTTTCTATTATACAAATTCATACTAAACACACATTATAAAATATAACATCACATGAGACTATCAATGCAATATGAAATTTATCAAGTACTTTTGTACGAGAAATATACTGAATTTAAAAGGGAGGGTACACATTTTTTACAGAAATCATGTTAGGTGGCGCTGCGTATACAGCATTTGCCAATTTTCGTTTTAGTGTCTAAAATGACATGTATTTGGTTAAAGTCTATCATAATATCATGCATAAAATAATATTCGGCCGTGGGCCGCCATGCACCACCTCCTTTGATGTATAAGACAGTTCAGATATTGGTATATTGGCGGTTGTTACTCCTCGATTAGACCATGGTAATGTTTTGCTCTTTGGTGTGTGTGATGCACTGATTAGCTGCTCACAGAGGGTCCAGAACACTGCAGCACGCCTGGTTTCCCGCAGCAGGGAACACATCACACCAGTGCCTTATTCATTGCATTAGCTACCTGTGCGTTTCAGGTCACAGTACAATATTTCGATGTACACATACAAAGCAATAAATGGAACAGCTCCGGCGTATTTACAGGGACTTGTCACTCTCTTCCAGCTTTCACGATCACTACGGTCGGAGACAGAATCCTTGTTATGCGTTCCAAACTCTCGCACTGTGACTTATATTGGCCGGTGCTTTGGAAAGGTAGCAGCCATTTTGTAGAACAGCTTATATCGGTTACCAGGAAGACGAAAAGTCTGGCCAAATTCCAAGACAACAACAACAACAACAACAACAACAACAACAACAACAACAACAACAACAACAACACCATTAATTGTTTGAAAGAACGTTTTATTTAAGAAGATTATCCGTGATGATGTTCCTGGTAAAAAAGAAAACAACAGAGGTAAGCATTTGAGTATTTATGAGTTTGACAATGAACTTGATCCTATGTCAATATCTTTTACACCACGTCAAACAATTAGAGCCTCTTATAAATAATAAAACCGAAGATTCCAGTATAAACATGCAGCAGTATATACAATTTCCGTTGAATGCAATTGAATTGAAAAGTAAAGCAGTAGAAAACACTAAGAATAATGTACACCTACACATATCGCAATATAAATAATTAATTTCAAATCGATAATATCAAAAGTACACCAACTAAACAGACGATAATGATAGCAGATTGGTTGATTTCTGCAGTATCCAAAGCAGAAGAACCGATTCAGCGTAACTTTATCAGTGAAATACAGCCTTTCTAGTTGGTTCTCCATTGTTAAAAAAGACATCGGAGAAATAAGGACAAAAATGGTTGTCTCTTACAACACACACAGCCGTACATCAGACATAGTCTTTCCCTGCACAGGTTCTTATGCCCTTTCCCAGTAATCTAAATCAATCTTATATAAATAGCATTAGGCATATTAGGAAAACTTATATCAGGAGAAACGTACATCGGTATCGGTGCATTTGCATCGACCATCATAGCAATGCTCCTTTTCTCTATCGCAGTGGTGCATATCATGGCAGTCTTCCTTTGTTTTGCAAACTGTGGACAAATATATCAACGCTTGATTAAACAATGAGTAACTATATTTAGTATCGTCTTTCTACATTACTATATTTGATAACTATTTGATTTAGATCATGGAATAAGAAAGGGTTTTGTTAATTTATAAAGGAGCTCTGTAAAAGTTCATCAATGATATACCCACATATCTTCAAGGTTTTTTGAGAAATTTTGTAAAACTGCTGTATCGTGTTGTTTTTTTTATTTCTGTTTTACAAATTAATATATATATATTATACAAATATATCAAGGGTGTCTGTGCAATACTCCAGATTTCTCCAGACCTATGTTCTATTGCATGAGGCCGAAGATTACATTTTGATAGGCAAACAACCTAGAAACATTCAGTATCAAAGCGTTATCACATGCAGTGTCAGTTTAAATCCTCTAATACTTTCCAACGGGAACATTTGAACGCTACGGGAAGGAATTTCTTGAATATAACGACGGTTGGTGACTGGGGGCTTTGTAATACATTTGTGCCCGTGCGTTTGTGGCGGATGTGGGTGGATGGGAGGGGGAAGGAATGAAGGCTTGTGCGACTTACTTGATCCTTCGTAAGGCCTGTCGGGACTTGGTGCAGCCGTGACTCCATGTGTACGACATTCGCATGCACTTTGTATACAAGACCAGTGGTGCGTCGGGTCTTCACATGTCCCAGCGCAGTCATTGGCTATTGTACAGTGGGTTGCGCGTCTTACTGAAGCTTGGCATAAAGCTAGAAAATATAATAATAAGTAAATAATTTGGTTTGGTTTATTTTGTTTAACGTCCTATTAACAGCTAAGGTCATTTAAGGACGGCCTCACGTGCGTGCGATATGTATGCGTGTGGTGAGTGCGTATGTGTGTTTTGGGAGGCAGCGATATGTTTGTGTGAAGTATCCTTGAGGTAGGCCCGGACTTTTGCCGATTTATAGTGCTACCTCACTGCAGCATACTGCCGAAGACACCCAGCAATAATCATGATATAATGAAATATAAAACCTACATGCAGTAATGTTTGTAACAAACTTTCCCGCTATTACTGCTGAAGCTGATTGCTATACAACATACGTTATCGTTACGTACATGTAAGTCGTCGTAATTTAATAGAAATCAGAAAAAAATAAGTTCTGACCAATTAGAGGTCTCTATTTCATTTCAAGTGTTGATTACAATAGGGCCTGTTACGCAATTCCCTTGCACAACACCCGCAGGCCGTAAAACATAATAGGCATATGTACCAAGTTTTGACCAATCAGAGGCCTCCATTTCGTTAACATGGAAAACAAGCTTCATGAAACTGTATAAACTGTGTTTGCAATTTCCTGAAACCCTTCTGTACTAATTGCTGGTTAAATCTGACAAGATCTAAAATTTTAACTGATCAGAGTCTTCTATTCCACTGCCATGGAAAAAGGAAAAAAAAGTGTTAAGGTTTTAGTTTTTGAAAATATATGACACATATACTTATAATTATATAATTACAGTAGTATCAATTCAATCAAATCCGGTTCATTAGAACAGCCGTCACGGCTTAAATGTATTGTAAACCGGAAATTAGACCAGTGGCAATCTTGGATTTCCGCTCGAGGTAAAAATAGAGTGTAGCACATTCAAACGCCAAAATGAATTCCTGTATAGTGAAAGGATGGTCAAACCGTTCATAGCTGAAGAAAAATACTAATTTATAAAATTACTCTAATGCGTTGCACATTGCATGACATAATGAAATTTCTAGTGTACACAACGTGCAGAACATTAAATGATATGACATACGCGAGCAAATAGATGATGATATGTACAGGAAGTCTGCATGGGAGTCTAAAACGCAGACGTAAACAGATAAGCTACAATCACATTCTTGAATTTGGCCAGGGTTTAAGTTTCCTGGTATCAGATGGTAAGTTGTTCCACAATGTGGCTGCTACCTTTCCGTAGCACCAGTATACCACAGGTCACAGTACGAAAGAAGTTTGGGACGCATGGACAGGATTCTTTTTCCGATTACAGTAATCTCGACGGCTGGTAGAGAGTGAAAGGTTCTTGTAAATACTGTGGAGCTGTTCCTCTTATTGTCTTGTATGTGAACATCAAAATTTCGCACATCTATGTTGATGAATTGCCGGATACACTCAATGTTTTAATTGGTGATTAAAGAAACCTGCAATAGTGTTCAATTGTTTATAGTGTTAATGAAATTGTTACATGACGAAGGTTATAGAGGAAATATTTTCGTTAACTTTGCACCAGAGGTGGCAATGTAAGAGTTGCCGACATCATTATAGGAAACAAGCAACCAATTGGAAAAATAGACTTTTGATACATTCCCTATGTATAGAAAGATGAGCCAAGGATTAAATGTCTGGCAGCCACTGATTGGTCAGTATATTATGAAGCTCCGAAAGAGATATGTAGCCGGATAGGTAAATATCCATAGGAAATGTTGATATCAATTTTGTCCCATTGAATTTTTATTGCGAAATTCACCCATTTTCAAAATGAATACCCTTGATAATGTTTAAGCTGAAGGACCAAACTTCTTTTTGATAAAGTGTTCTACGAGACCCTAAACTGTTGCTATTCGAGAATTTTAATGATATACTCCAAAAACGTTAAAACTAAAGTATATGGAAAAACAATTGTTTGGTTGGTCTCTAATTAGCAGTACAGTAACACAAATATAGCATTTCCTTGCCTAAGATGATGATTTACAGGATGATAACTAAGGATGGAATATCGCCCAGCTTTTCATTGACACCATATTCCAGTTGACGGTTATATTTTTATCACAGCTGGTCTGAGTTCAATGTGCAATGCTTACCATGCAGTACGTCATTAAAGTCATCTTTATGACGTTCTCAATTTATATCACTTCAAATCATAAAGGAAAACGCAGGGAACATGAAATAAACCAACAAGAAAATACTAAAACGCCAACAAGACAGTTATTCTAAGTGAAACTCTGTAAAGGAGGGCAAAATATGAAAAAGAATCCCTGAAAATTACAAGTAGAATAAGACTAGGTGCCCAGGAAGGGAAAACGTCTTCTACAACAGCCGCCAGGCAAACCTAGGTTATGTAAATCATTAAAATGATAACCAGGTTATTTAACGACGCCATCAGGAAGATATCGAACACGACTTCAAATCGCTTGAGAAAATAACATATTTCCAAATGACACGATGATGTCCAATATAATCTTTCCCATAGTCATCCTTAGTTTACATTGCTCGAAACCTTGTGTAATTAGGTTTTTCGGCCATCAGTCGACATCTGTGACGGGAATCGAGATAATGGAAACATTCTCGAATATTGGATCAACTGGGACAAGGAAATAATTGAAAACATCACGTTTTTCATGCATTTTACAAGCTGTCCCTTCACAATAACTATGGCGCAATATCTTAAAATTGTGTACTAAGTATGTGTTATTTGTATCTGAAAGACTCCACTTGGTGGACCTTGTCCTGAGTTGACAAATCTGATTGTGGAATGTCATTTTATAAATGAATTGTATACTTCAGTGTTGATCTATCCCTCCGGATTTATTTGCCCTGGTAATTTGTCTGATGAAAGTGACAGCAAACATGCTGTGCTAGTCACCAAAACGTCACGTATAAACATTCATTGGTTGTGTAAAATAAAATCGTTACATTAACCATACTTTCGAACCTGAAGGAAAACCGGTTTTTAACAAATATGAATTTAAATCTGAAATATCTATTATTTGTCAGTAATAGATACTCACCCAAAGTAACGCAAACGAGGAAGACTACCACTAAAGCTCTCATGTTGTCGATCCGAACCTTCTTTGATAGTAATCTATTCAGACTTTGCAGTAACGAGTGATATACCGAGCGCGTGAGTGACAATTCGACACGAATGTAACATGTGGCCTTTTCCCAGACTTGACTTATCTTCATTTCGGCCCCATACATTTGTTTGGCATTGGATTGAATGTCGCATCACACGAAGCGTCCCCACATGAAGACGGAGTATACAGAAAAAGTCAACGAAAAGAAATGGGTGATCAATAAGAAATGGTCAAAGTGTTGCATAGGGGCTGCATATCAGTTTTATTTCGAAGACATAACAAATAGCAATTCTGTTGAGCGTCCAAATGCGCCGCGTGGGCGTTTGACGCATGCCCAGTGTGGAAAAACCTATACAGTACATGTATACCTAGCTAACAAAACGACAATGAATGAATAAATTTGTAATTCAAACGATGTACTTTACAGACATGTTCCGCATCGTTTGAGTTTTAAGCAAAAATCAAATAAAAGGAATTGCTACATTATTTTCCATATATATGCCTAGTTATCCAGCAATCATTACAGAAATCCATAACGACAGACCTTATAACCATTAAGTTATTGCAGACTTTGTATTAAGATACAGTAATATGACTTTAACAATAACTGATGAAATCGTAAATTGTCTGTAGGTGTCAAAGTAGGCTGATAATACAGTACATGAGCATACACTGTTATATTTTGTTGTACACAGTTTGGTTTGTTTTTGTTTAACGTCCTATTAACAGCCAGGGTCATTTAAGGACGTGCCAGGTTTTGGAGGTGGAGGAAAGCCGGAGTACCCGGAGAAAAACCACCGGCCTACGGTCAGTACCTGGCAACTGTCCCACGTAGGTTTCGAACTCGCAACCCAGAGGTGGAGGGCTAGTGTTAAAGTTTCGGGACACAGAGATAGTTGTTTACATCGGTTGATACAAGCAAACAACAATACGCGACGAACCCACTTTATTTTCGTCAAAATAAAAATAGATAACTAGGTCATTGTAAACATTGACGCATTTGTAGAGCTGTCCCTAATCTCTATGTTATTGTAAAAATGTGTTTAGCTTTCATCGTTATCATTCAGGTTTCACAATTATATATATATCAGTGGTATATACTATTCGTTTTCTGTTTCCTATACTGCATATTGCCGTTAGGAGGCGATAACATTTATCGAATGACAGATTGTTGTTATTATAGTCCTATAATTTAATTGGTTGCCTTCTTTAACCACTTAATTGTTTTTAATTGACTTTCATTATACCGCTGATGTTTATCATTGTGAAAGCAATTCACTTAACCTGAAGTAACGTATAAGAAAGGATTGCGAAAGTTGTAGCTACTGTTAGGTCTATCACAACTAATTATTTTACTATGTGTTATTGCACCTGTATTCCTACGTTATTTTATTTTCTGTAGAAGTGTATATTTCTAATTTTCAAATATGGAGACCCTACTCTTACTCTCGAATATAGAAAGCATCCATTTGATATGTTAGTTATTAAAAAAATAGAAAAAAAACCCATTCAGAAACACGTATTTATGGACTTGGTTCCAGCACAGGGGATTGTTACAAATGATATTATATTGAGATGGGTCATATATGTATATACATCCCTCTAAAAGGAGAGAAGCTACTTCCTGGCCAACCTGCGGAGCTATTTTACAACAACCACAAGCACACTTACTTTCGTTCTTTTTTCCCTATTGGATTGGGTGCTTAAGTTTCCTTATACATGTATACAGTATATGTATTGAACATTTATCATCCGCAGTAGTTAAAAGTGCATTTTATCGTCTAATCCCACTTTTATGACAATTTTGTTGCGAGTTGAGAGATATCCCCTCTGACCGACTTATGTTGGCCCGGAAGTTCTCTCGAAATAATTTGGTAAGTACCCAATAAAAGCAGATAAACACCGATGCACACGGAACATATACAGTTCCGTAATAAATACTTCTGGCACAACATATCTTTTTGAATTTTGCATTTTTTTTAAGATACCAGATATTCGAAAAACAAGGTTTGTAGTGTGTTTTGAGGAAAGACATAGAGTCGGAACAAACGATTGCCATTTTAATGCGGTGTTCATCGATACGGTCGAGGGCCAAACCGAAGTTGCATTCTTTGGCGGAAAAGATGGAACCGCCATGAGGTAGTCGACCTGGAGTGCAAGAACTAGCAATACAGCAGGCTGCAGTCACTTTCGTAACTTCTTTGGAACCATCTGTGTAAAGTTGTATGTGAGGATATGAGTTAAACTGAGCTGCAAATTTTAATGCAAGTGTTTTTTGCGTCTGCCATAAAGAGATGGTACATTTGCTTCCACATACAGGCTTTTAACAGGTGTTGTTCGAAAAGCTCCAATGACTAGACGTACCCCCTGGTTATGGATTGCATCTAGCATCTCAGATAAGAGCTGCTGGCTGACCTGTATACCATATAACCGTAATACAGTTTTGCTCGAATAAGTGTCCTATAAATATGCAAAAGCATTTCACGGTCCGCTATCCAATCAGTATGGTGAAGGACTCGTATAATGTTCAACAACATGTAGCACTTATCCTGTAGATACTTAATATGTGGTATTAAAGAGAGTTTAGAATAAAAAAATGGGTCATTGTGTGATTTTTTATTTCTAGCAGAAATGCATGCACACATATTGGATTTAGATAACTTCCATATGTCTTGGAGCCTGTTTAAACGCTGTTGAAGTTGTCTTTCTATCGTGTGCATGTCTCTAAGATCTGTAATAGAACCATTCTGTCGACTGGTTTATATATTTGACTAAAGACATAACGTTGATTTTAAGACCAAACAGGGTAACTGGTAGAATTCTACCCTATGGGACCCCTTTTCCTGTTTAGACGTTTTAAGAAAGAAAAAAAGAAAGAAACGTCCGACCGACACGAACTCTGAAGTGTCTGTCTGATAGTTCATTTGATATAAAACTGGGGAAGGTTTTACGAACGCCAAGGTCATCAAAATCTTTCATGATGCCATATAAGGAAAGAAGAATACGGCAACATAATGTTCCTCTCGAATGAATGTCTCTAGTCTGAAGAGATGGTCATTCGTTCCTGTTCTGTGTCTAAAACCATTTCCTCTTCTCCGTCTAAAAACATTTCAGACTTATTAATACTATTCCATACATTTTTGAAGAACTTGTAAATTGTGAAGGACGTGTTTGATATTTTTGATACACATTATCTGCAGCTGTATCTTTTGTCAGTTTTAATTGAACCCACGTTCGTTTGCACGACAAATTTTAAAATTACTGTAGTTTTATGCAGTTGGGGAATTCTAGTAGCTTCCAAGAACATCAGCCCGATCAGTGCTTCTTTTAAAAGATTGTTTTGACTTCTGTGGTTTTGGCGCGGATTCTGGAATTGTTTATTGAGAAATGGAAGTGAGTGTTTAAGAAGTGATTGGTTCGTAGAGTCTAGTAAATTTTTCTGTGGTAAGCTCCTCGTTGCATATGTGTTGGAATCGGGCTTTGTGAACAAATAGGTGTCCCAATATTCTTTAGAAAATTAGGGGCGTGATCACTCTCACATATATCATTTGTTGTACCTTCCCGATATAATAAAATAGAATGGAAGGTGGTCATAATGATAGGTCAATGTTCGTACAGAGTCCGTAGCAGAGTGCAAATAGTTAGAGGTATGACTGTTAAAAAGGCATATGCTAATTTTTTGTATACATTCCTCAATACGCCTTCCTCTCTCGTCTACGTTCGGAGAGCCCCACAGGCTTTTATATACATGAAAATCAACCGAGAATTATGAATGATGTCAAGAGTTAGACGATGTTATTGAGCTGCTCACTAATGAAAGCAACACTCGGAGGAAGATTAATGAACAGACAGTTACTTGTCTGTGTAATGTGTCACAGACGGAAACTGTCTGTATATTTTGTTTAACTTAATCCTTCTGTGAGGAATATTTTTATGGACGCTTCAAGCTGCACCACCTGGTGCTCAGCTTCCTATAGTTGGAATGTTGTTGTAGAGTGAGACATTTCTAAGAGTTATCGGAATTTTGAGCATCATTTATTATAGGTGACATTCAGATCAGGCCCGCCTGACTTTTCCCCGGTTATTTTACTGTTTTTGTTGGTTATGTAGTCTATGACCTCATTCGAGGTACAGAGGTTTAGTGATCAGCGGGACCATCGCGAAACGCTTTGGTGCCCTAAATGACCATATCTAGGACTCTAATAAAGATGGTGCTTTGAAAACATTGACTGTTGTTGATGATTGTATGGTGGTGATGGTTTCGGTTTTAATTGTTTGTTATCTTTTGTTGTAATTGTAAAACGGGATCCCAGTGCTGATCTTCAGGTTTTGTTGGCCAGCCAACACTATACAATTCTAAATGTGGAAACTGGAGAATTTCGACTTAGACGAGAGCTTACAACAAAATGTATACATTGCCATACTGTGGGTAGTTAATGGTCTTTTGACTGGATTTTACGACGATAAGAGTTACACAAGATAATGCACTTATGATGCCACGTCGAGCATCCTGATAAGGTATTAGATGAAACTAATCCTGTAATTAACCTTGATTTATTTGTATGAATAATCTAACAAGCTACCCATAATGACTGGATTGGTTAGGTTTGGAAATGATGTGTCCTATAAACGCAAAAAGGTCATGTAAGGGGATGCTAACCGTGTTGTATAAACGTATCATTTGCTTCCAGACAAGCGTTGTAAGTCTTAAGTGTGTATTACTTGGTATTGAAACTGACTATGAATCGTAAGTAACTATGTATTGTTAGTGACTATGTATTGTAAGTGACTATGTATTGTAAGTGACTATGTATTGTAAGTGACTATGTTTTTAAGTGACTAGGTATTATAAGTGACTAGGTATTGTAAGTGACTAGGTATTGTAGGTGACTATGTTTTTTAAGTGACTAGGTATTGTAAGTGACTAGGTATTGTAAGTGACTAGGTATTGTAAATGACTATGTATCATAAGTGACTAGGTATTGTAAATGGCTATGTATCATAAGTGACTAGGTATTGTAAGTGACTAGGTATTGTAAGTGACTATGTATTGTAAATGACTTTGTATTGTAAGTGACTATGTATTGTAAGTGACTATGTATTGTATGTGACTAGGTATTGTAAGTGACTTGGTATTGTAAGTGACTAGGTATTGTAAGTGACTAGGTATTGTAAGTGACTAGGTATTGTAAGTGACTTTGTATTGTAAGTGACTATGTATTTTAAGTGACTAGGTATTGTAAGTGACTAGGTATTGTAAGTGACTAGGTATTGTAAGTGACTAGGTATTGTAAATGACTATGTATCATAAGTGACTTGGTATTGTAAGTGACTAGGTATTGTAAATGACTGTATCATAAGTGACTAGGTGTTGTAAATGGCTATGTATCATAAGTGACTAGGTATTGTAAATGGCTATGTATCATAAGTGACTAGGTATTGTAAGTGACTAGGTATTGTAAGTGACTAGGTATTGTAAGTGACTAGGTATTGTAAATGACTTTGTATTGTAAGTGACTATGTATTGTAAGTGACTAGGTATTGTAAGTGACTATGTATCATAAGTGACTATGTATTGTAAGTGACTAGGTATTGTAAGTGACTAGGTATTGTAAGTGACTAGGTATTGTAAGTGACTTTGTATTGTAAGTGACTAGGTATTGTAAGTGACTAGGTATTGTAAGTGACTAGGTATTGTAAATGACTATGTATCATAAGTGACTAGGTATTGTAAATGACTATGTATCATAAGTGACTAGGTATTGTAAATGGCTATGTATCATAAGTGACTAGGTATTGTAAATGACTGTATCATAAGTGACTAGGTATTGTAAGTGTGATTGGTCAACCACTTCGCTATGAATGATTATTCAACGCTTTTCACTTGTGAAATAAATATGTACATTTATATGATAATTGTCTTTTGTATTCCATTGTGTTAACCTTATATATAATATGTTTGTTACATGGAGTCCACTGCACCCGCGGTAGTGTCATGACTCTTAAACGGGACATACTTTGATGTTAATGAAGTTATGTTTTACTATATAGTGATAAAACACTGTCACATTCCTGGTATTATTGATTTTCGAAATTTCTACGATCGCAAACTTCACTTTTTACGTCGACTAATTAGGCTCCCAAATGAATAACTTGTCATATAAACAGGAAACCTTGTGTTATTAATAAGTCAATAATTTTCAGAAAGGCGGGGTCGCAGTTGCCGAGTGGTTAAGGTGTCCCGACACTTTATCTCTAGCCCTCCACCTCTGGGTTGCGAGTTAGAAACCTACGTGGGGCAGTTGCCTGGTACTGACCGTAGGCCGGTGGTTTTTCTCCGGGTACTCCGGCTTTCCTCCACCTCCAAAACCTGACACGTCCTTAAATGACCCTGGCTGTTAATAGGACGTTAAACAAAACAAACAAGTCAATAAATCGCTACTATGGCACAATAAAACAGAATTAACGTGATCAATTGTTAGTATTTATCATGGGTCTTGCTGTTGAAATTTATTTTGTTAAGCTGCATGCGGAAAATGCATATGCCAGCGGAACACCATTCACAAATATTGCACAAAATAACCATGAACTCTGAACATAGCGGAAAGGCTCTTTTCAGGAAGAAATGTTGAACGGCGGGAAAAAAAAGATCCCCAAAACTCTACCGTTTTGAATCATTTTTTTTACTATGATTAGATATCGTCTTAATATCCAAAACGAGCATTCGTATGAATTGAAATACCTCCCTTTATGCCATATTTGTCATATTTGTGTAATAATTTTATAATATGTTTATTTGGCAAGTTATATGTAATGTTTAATAAATGAGGAATGCATCACTCCTGGGGCGGGAGAAATGGGGGCCCAACAGGAAAAGTATAGAAAAAAAAAGAAAAGAAAAAAGAAATTTTGGAATATTTTTTTAAGAATGACAGGATTTAGTCCTCCTGTAGTTTTAACCATTGTGAGAGGCAGAGTAGGAAAATTACTGAAACTATAATACCTGAAACATGACTTAAATAAGAGCATTTTGCCATGATCCGGGTGAACGATGCAAGGCCTCTTGGCCTCTTGTTAGTGTAGATGTCAGTCTCTGTGTACTCATGAACCAAGTATAAACATTCTATTTCAGTTTATTTTTACAACATTTAATTGCAAAACAAATATTTCCCTATGCTCAATTTTGTTTTAAAATACAAAGCAATGTTGTCAATTAGTTTTAATTACTTTGCACAAAACTCCTAGTTACTCTCTTTAGGCAATATATTTCATAGTGTTTGAAGAGGTGTTTTTAGCACATACAGTAATCATAAAAATAATGTAATAGGAATTTATATTTTTGACCTTCAGAGAATTTCGTTTATCGTAAAAAGAGATTGTTCTCAATCAAAATCCATAATTTTTTTCCCTGTTCCTAAAGTATTAAAACTGTAACGTTTTGCTTAGCATATATGATATGGTCTCCAAGAGTTTCACATGGGTCCACGTCCCGAGACTGGGTACACTGGTGCTCTGCCAACATCGATTATTTCGGGGGTATGATCGATGTGCGTTGGGTATTAGTGTAGCAGAAGGCTTTCACAGCAGCTCCAATTTGAGCCAACCTGTTTGCCGTGGGTTGCACCTCGTAGTCTGAGGAAAGATGATCCTGGTGGTTGAAACACACCACTTTGGCTTTGGACTCCAGTGAGACGAGAGATAGTACGGGCCCTGTAATATCAATCGGCTGGTCACGCCGAGCCCGGGATATTTAATATCTAGAGGGCGGTGGCTTAGGGTCAATCGCGAGAGAATAACAATTTTCGCACAGATAAAATCGTTTTCTTTCTCGAGTATATTACTCTGTGTAACCCTGACACTTCGGCGCTGGAGAGCCGTGCCTCAAGCAGTGTCCCCTTGTTGGGCTCCGAGGAGGGTGGGGGCACGTGTAACGAATCGCATAACTACTTAACATGTCTAAAATAAACCCAAAACCCCAAAACCAAACCAAACCAAACCAGAATAATAACCTAAACAACACAACGTCCGTTACGACTTTCCCCCAGTATCTCCTTATATCAGCGAAGGAGACTGGGAAGAAAATATCATCGCTATCGCCAATCATCATCCAGAAAACTATCAAAGGATGCCTTGGTACTGCCAAATCCGTCAAGCCCTTGAGATCGGGAGACCTCCTTGTTGAGGTTTTCCGCAAGCAGCAGGCGGATAATCTCCTGAAATTTTCAGAGTTCTCTGGGATCAGTGTCCATGTTAGGGCCCATCAGTCCCTTAACTTAGCAAGGGGGTAATCAGATGCCCTGCCTTGCAGAACGACACTGACGCAGAGATTCTGCAATATTTCAAGTCGGAGAATATCCCGATCAAAATAAAACGCCAAACAGTACAGACAAATACGTTCGTCCTCACGTTCGCGGTTCCAAACCTTCCTTCATCGGTAATGGTAGGTTACATGAGATGTAACGTCTCGCCCTACATACCGAATCCTCTACGATGCCGTAACTGCCAGAGATACGGTCATCATGAGGACAGATGCAGGCGAAGGGAGGTTTGCGAACACTGCGGACGAGAGGGCCATAACGACACAGATAGCTGTGATATCACCGGCAAACGATGTCCAAATTGCAAGGGCAACCACGCGGCGTCATCTCGAGACTGTCTTTCCTGGAAGAAGGAAAGGGAAGTTCTGCGGGTAAAGTATACCCTTAACATTTCCTTCCCTGACGCCAGGAGGGTGGTCGAGAGTAATGACCCCGCTGCGTTGTCCTATGCATCAGTAACAAAATCAAAAACACAACAAAACACAATTACAGTCAGCGATGCAAAAGTACAAGCTTACTTTGATAAGCCAGCTTTCGGTGCGGAGGTACCACCTTTGATGGACGAAAGGAATGACAAGATTCTTTTCGGTTTGGAATCCCGTTTCAAGTCAGGAAGGGTAGCGTCTAAGACCACCTCAACATCAGTTAGACCTTCCCAGCCTGACGAAACGGCAGTTATCAAGACCAATATGGCAGCACCTCCAGCACATACACCTGCACGCCATATAACACAAACATCGAAGCCGAGGGTCACCCACCACAGACGGACTGTATCACAGCCGTCAGACCTTAATAAGATTGCTGGTAACACCAATAAACGACCAGCAACCACACCACCTCAAGACCAACGAAAACCGAAGGTAAAGCTACACAGATTACCTTCCTTAAACAACACAAAGCCCAGCAAAGGCTCAAATGACCCTATCCATGGTCATAACAGGTACGACGTTCTTGCGGACGATAGTGAGTTTGGTGACAGCAGCAATGCTGTCACCAGACAACCTACACCAAGTAGTCCTGTCAGTCCAAAGAGCGTCCATCACGAACCTGGATAGTGGTCAGCAATACGAACAATTTTATCATACAATGGAACATACGCGGACCTAGGGCAAATTTAGAAGAGTTTCAAAATTTATCAAAAGAATTTAGACCTGCCTTATTCTGCCTGCAGGAGTTCATGTTAAAAAACCCAATTACTTTCAGGAATTTCTCGCTCTACAATAGCATCGCAACGGTAGGAAACAGGGGTGGCGCAGCTGTAGCTATTCATAAAACTATTCCTCACAGAATTATCACGTTAAACACAAATTTACAGGCTGTTGCTGTCTGTGCAACTTTACACAGACAAGTAACTGTCTGTTCAATTTATCTTCCTCCGAGTATTGCTTTCACTTGTGAGCAACTTAATAACCTCGTCTCGCAACTCCCAGCACCATACATAATTCTCGGAGATTTTAATGGGCATAACAGTCTGTGGGGCTCCCCGAACACAGATGAGAGAGGAAGACGTATTGAGGAATTTATAGATAAAAACAACCTGTGTCTTTTTAACAATAATACCCCAACATATCTACACCCTGCTACAGGCTCTCGTACCCACATAGACCTATCATTATGCCATCCATCCATTTTACTCGATTATGACTGGAGGGTAAATGATGATCTATGTGGGAGTGACCACTTCCCTATTTGTCTTAGGAATATTGGGACCCCTCTTGATAAACCACTTCCTCGATGGAATGTGCACAAAGCAGATTGGGGCCAATTTAAACACCTGTGCAACGAGGAGCTTACTGTAGATAAATTCACTAACCTCGATGACCCAATTAAAACATTCACTGAAACGATAACTTCTATTGCCACAAAAACGATACCAAAGTCCGTCCCAAAACCTACAAAGTTCCTTTTATCTGAAGAATCTTTTATCAATAGATCCAGCCGAAAGGCAGCTCTTAGACGATTCCTGACTTCCCCTACAACTGAAACTAAATCTGCAACAAACAAATATTAAAATACCATATACAGATTTCAAACCTGTAATTAGTTCTGCCATTCAGAGTAAATGGCAGCAACGCTGGTCTCTCGAGACGAGCAACAAACTTTTTAAAGTACAACCAAAACTTAAAACATCAAAACCAAGTCGGAAGGATCGTAGAGAGGAAATAGTCCTCTCTCGGCTCCGTACCGGGCACACATATCCTACTCATTTGTTCCTTTTCAAACGAGAGGATCCACCGGTGTGTTATGCATGTGACGCTCAATTCACAGTGGAGCATTTTTTAATAGAATGTTCCGATTTCAAGCACATTCGTGATAAATACTTTCGAGTCCCGGATATGAAAACCCTTTTCAGTTCCGTGGATTCGAAAACAATATTTAGCTACTTAAAAGAAATCGATCTATTTGATAGACTTTGATGTCTTTGACGTTCTATTTATATAACAAAATTCACATAATCTATTCGTACATATACATATTTTACCATTTTTAACCAACTTTTTTATCATAATGATCTAAATATACAATACGGATGCTTTTAAAAATGACAACTTTTATCTGATTTTAACTTTAAAAATAAAACATGTTAGTATATTGTTTGGCCCTAAATGACCCTAGTTGTCGATGGGCCGTAAAACATAAACAAACAAACAAACAAATATAGGACATATAACATGTCATCAGCCTGTTTATGTTAAGTTTCACTCAACAAAAGGAAGAAATGGTGTTGTAGCACACACAGCCCCCCCCCCCCCCCCCCTCCCACAAAAAACCCCAACTCCACCTACATTTTTCATTATTAACACTCAAAGATCCCTATATTCTTGTGTATGTACATTGTTTCAACTTAAAATCTGTAAACGTACGACTACAGAGGCTGCCTATAACACATACAAGTATCGTATTAGTTTCCTATGCCATTTTGAAACCCCACTTAATTGTATGTATTAAACTATCAAACAGATTGCACCGTATGAACCAATACCATAATATTCCAACGATAATCGATGTGAAATTGTGGTGATAAATGTAAAAGAGAAAAAGAGCCAGTAACCAGATCTGACAGTGCGTGGGAATCCTTCAGAGGATAAAATCAACCCAAACATAATAACAAGATGATTCATGAGCTTTGTCACCGTCTGTCTACCAAATGATTTATCATCTAGAAATTTACAAATGTCGTAAACATTTGTAGTTGCTTCGGGAAAATAACGAAGGCGTAATCTGCCTCAGAATCATTGGGCATTCCGTAATTCATTTTTTGTGATGTTCAAGGTCAATTGCTAAAGGAAGCAATCAGTAGAACGGTATTTTCTAAAATAATTAAAGCTTATGCGAGTTTTTGTTGCAAGTGTTAAAAGGAATAAGAACACTCCTTTATAATTTTACTAGGGCTCTAAAGTCCAGTTGGTGATGTTAAGTGACACACAATGTGAGACGAGCTTTATACCGATGACGGTACTCTTGTTGTGATTCTTGTACAATATAAGTATAGTACAGGTGTACTACGAGGTAAGAAAATAAGAAAGGGTTTTAACTAAAAGCTACATTTTTTCAAACAATTAATGACGAGAAAACGACTTGAAACACTTACTGGAGAAGTACATCATGCACCCTGTGTATCTATTTGGGCGAGATATATCTATAATAATTCTGGTTTTGCTTCAAGACAATTCACAACTGTATTTGCCTTTATACGGGTTATACAGGCAAATTGTCTTGAGGTTTAACCTGAAGTTGACATGGAATTGATTTTTTATGTCAAATATATGTCAATTTAAGGTCAAACTTGGGCCAAATTCTTGTCATGAATTGAATATTTTGCTCTTTTCAGATCAATTACACCTGAAAAGTTTTACATAAAATCGACATGAATTTGACCTGAAGATATTTTGCTCAATCCAAATACCATTTAAAGATGTCCGTTTGCAACAGTCGCATTTAACCAGTTAATGTAAATAGCACACATTATCCGATATCAAGCATGACTAATAACTAATTGGCAAGACATTTAAAACAGAACATCAACTAGACTAATAGTATTGATAAAGGGGTAATTCCGTATTCATTACATAAAGTATACGTTATACGTGTTTGGAATATTGTGATCGTCCCTGACCAATTCCGATGACTTGAAAGATGCTTAAACAGAAAGTTGATTGGATCGTCTTTCAATGCCACTGTCAAATAAAAGGTGGCATGAAAATGTCAAGACTTTTGACACAAGACAAATCCTTTTTGCTCGTTAGCGGAAAACGTGTGTATTGATCACATGGCAGTTTGCGGAAGATACTTTTAGCTGAGGAAAAATAACTGTGGGAGTTCAGATCATTAGAAAGCGCCGGAGAGCGTTGACATATCAGCGCATTCGTTGTTGTGTAAGCCTGTAAGATAAGTACATTGTTTACTCATGCATGTACATATAACGGTTTGCTACCATCGCTGTTCTGGCGCAACTGTAAATGTGATAATTGTAAAATGATGAAGGGGATACGTCTTTGATGTGATATTTGAGAAAATATTGGGTTTTTTTTTCATTCCCTAAGATAAAAAAAACAAACTTTTGTAAAACATAACCAGAAATATGTTTTACGTCTGTGTGTCATTTTGCTGTATTTTGCTCTATCGTCTCCAAAGGTTTGTTTGTTTTGTTTTAACGTCCTATTATTAGACACATTACGTTGTAATGTACTGGTGATCGGCAGAGGGGGGTTTATTAACACCTTTATTGACGTCTAACGAAATATCTCAAATTTCTACATATAAACACCATAAAAGGAAGCTGATGAAAATAACGCTATTTGCAAGATTTGTTCGTTGTCGTCTCTTGTTTTGTAAGGGATATTGACGAGACTTATTTGTCGCCCCCGACGTCACGCCGTTGTTTGTTTCATGGTTTTATCTTAACGTCCTAGTGTTATGATGGGATATTTGTTTCAACATTTTATGGATTATGTGCCATAACTGTTACTTTCGGGATAGGCATATTCTGTATGTATACAGTTTATTCAAATAAAATATGCAAAATAACACACACTACCCGTCAAAATGATTGATTACAAACGGAAAAACGAAACAGTTATGGAATGAGAGAAAAAAAGAAAGAAAAAAACCCCCACATTTAAATAAATAGATAAGCATCTCTTTTTATATGCATTGTTCTGTTTTTTAGTTGAATCAAGGACATATTTTAGATTTTATATCTAAGTCCGTGGTTGATGTAACAGTAAGCAAAATTTAGCACGACTATTATTTGGTATATATTATGAAGAAAAGTTTTTTTATCTGAAGTGAGTGCATATTAGACCTGTTATAAAAACGGGCTTAATTTTCCAAATAAGGACAAACTTTCTGTTTTCTCTTAGGATTTAAAAAAAATCACTTAATGTCATCACTCTCTACTTACACCGTGAGAACTAATGCAGAGTTTGTAATAGAACACATCATAGATGGTATGTAGGCCCCATATACAATCAGAATGGATTCTCTTCAACCACATAGATGTTATGAAATATATGTTATGGAAAACCATTCAATTTTCGTCTATCATTTAATTCATCTGTATGACGAACAACACTTATATTCGAGGAGAAAGCGCGGGAATCAATGGCATACTTTTTGGCATCGATTTCTTGTGACGTCACGCTTAACAACAATACAGTGCCATTACTGCTCAACGCAATGGTATTTCAGGGTTTTGTTTTTACCTGGAAAATTGCGCTTAGAAGGCTGTTATCTAACGACGATACAATTAAAACTAATCTATACTGGAAAGGTGCAGCAAAATCACTCCTTATTCTGCTCTCGCTTTATTTTGATCTGAACAAAAATCAGGCGGGTTCCGATTGAGGTAACCACGAAATATCTTAAGCCAACCAAATTCGCAAAATTTATTTACCTCGTCAGTTAAAATGAAAATAGAAATTGCACCTTTTAAGTGAATCATGTATATTGCATGTTGTGTCATATATCAAGAAATTTGTCATTTGAAGTGACTTTCAGTTATTTATCTTGAGGAGAAATAAATCAGTCAGATGTAGGAAACCGAGATTTCAAACATGGCTGCCTCTACTTGGGGCGCGAGACTTTCCCCAACGACTTCTAACTTGCTCATCAAAGATACTCTCACTTCAAATTTCTAAAACGATTTTTTTTAATTCTGCATGTTGATATCTCAAATTATTAAGTGGGCGATTTTTGTTCCTGTTATGCTTATATAGGTCCTTGCACCACCCCCCCCCCCCCCCCTTAAAAAAACCCAACAAACAAAAAAAAGAGAAAAAAACAGCAGCACAATGCATATCATAAAATATGCTTTTTATAATATTTATAATAGTGTGCCGTCTGTACTATCAATCTCGTTGACCTTTTCGTGGAATATTCAAGTGGGTAGTTCCATTTGTGCACAGGTGTGTTAGCAAAACAGATTGATTAGAAATACTAATGTGTCCAGCAGGGTGCTGTTTTGGACCATTTGTTTTTGTTACAATTTAATATTGACAACAGGGTTTGTATCATTTATTTTTGACGTATGGTTTACACATATTCAAGTAACTATGTGATGAATTGTTCACATGTTAACAGTTTTGTCGCTTAATCAAGACCAGTATAAATACAAATGATGCAGCTGATGATAAGGTTTGTTACATTATAAACAACTAACAGTATACATGTGCATGTCTATATACAAAGCACCTATTTCCCCTAAATGACTATAGACTCGTCTGTTATCAATATCCTAATCAAAGTTCAACACGGCAGGTCATTCTGGTTGGTTTATAGTTTACTAAACAAGGTGTTTACCTTGTTTTTTTGTTTTTGCTTTGTCTCTGTTTTGTTGTAGTTTATTTTATTTTATTCTTTTTCTATTTTTCTTTGATACACATTATCATGATATTACTGCTTCCAAAGGATACCTGATCAGTTATATTAACAGGTTGGGAACTCCTCTCTCCTGGGCCTAACACCACTTTGGACATTGTTGATGTATGTCCCAAGACGTGCATCCTTCCTTTGTGCTGTCTTCGTATCCTCGAAGCTCAAATGATCCAGCTCAAGTTTATGCATGTATGTGGCATCCATTCCAACTACAATAGTATCGCCAAGCAAATACTCTCAAAGTGAGGCTGTGCATATAGCATCTGACACACTGCTGAGATAGAGTCCTCAGAAATGATGTCCTCCGTCCTCTCATGCTCAAAGCTCTCCTTTGTGGGTAGCCGAGACGGCGTGTCAGCATCAACATGAAACTTCCCTGGTCGATAACGTATGTTAAAGTCATAGGTAGAAAGAGCAGCTAGCCAGCGATTACCCGTGGCATCGAGCTTGGCACTTGTCTGAACATAAGTGAGTGGATTATTGTCCGTCACTACAGTGAAGTGGTGGTCGAATATGTAGTCTTTAAACTTCTCTGTGATGGCCCACTTCATTGCAAGAAACTCCAACTTATGAGCTGGATAGTTTCGCTCAGCTCTCGACAATCCTCGACTGGTGTAAGCATTGACATGACACTTCTTGTCTTTTTCCTGATACAGAACCGCCCCGAGACCTTTGTGACGTTCATCGAAGAGAACCTCAAATGGCTTGGAGTAGTCAGGGTAAGCCAATACCGATAGGGAAGCCAATCTCTCTTTCAAGCTGTTAAACGCACATTCCTGCGCATCGCCTCAGCTTTAACAAACAGTATTATTTATGGCAAAACATGAATCACCAGGCCCGGCCAGGATTTTCGAAAGGGCGGGGGGTCCAGTAATTTAGTAATAATGCTCGTGCCGTAGGCGTGAGCTGATTTTTTTGCTTTTTTTTTTTTTACGAGGGGGTCTGAGGGGCCGCCCAGCGGGTCCAGGGCAGCGCCCTGATAGGGGGTTCAAGGGTCTAAGACCTCCGCGAAAAATGAATATAGGACATTTCCAATAATTCGGGATCAGGCGCGGAACCAGGAGTTTTCGAAAGGGGGGGTCCAGTAATTAAGTGATCATACGAGCGCCGTAGGCGCGAGTCGATTTTTTTTCCCTTTTTGCGAGAGGTCTGGGGGCCGCCCAGCGGGTCCCAGGGTGGCGAAGCCCCCCTGTGAATCTGCAATCGAAAAGGGGGGCAGTAATCTATTGATAAAGCGAGCGCCGTGGGCGCGAGCCGAATTTTTTTTGTGTTTCCTCGTACCTGTCGGTATTAGTATCACTCTATTCACGTTAAAACCGCGCATTCTTATTCATGTTGTGTTTCTGTCTTGTTCTCATTATGAACTCAATTAACTTCACAAATTATCATCAACTTATTGAATCTATGTGATGAAGTTAAGCAAAATTTCGTATTAAGATATAAATATTGACTTACCAGGCTATTGCAGACGACTGACACACAGGTCTGAGGATTGATATACTAGTATAAAAGTCGGAATGTTCCGGATGTACAAGATAAAGTTTTTATCGTTGCCTTCAAGAAAACATTATCGGTTCGAAAATATACAGATATTTATCGAAATGAATATATAAATTCGTGTTTTTTCCCCTTTTTTAGATTTTGGATATTAAAAAGAGCGGGGGGGGGGGGGGGGGCAAGATATGTTTGCCCCCCCCCCCCCCCCCCCCCCTTGTTACAAAGTTTCAAAAGAAAATTCGTTAACATCTGTTATTGCACGAAAAGAAAGCGTTACAGACGGACGGGCGGACTCCGTTTCCGTGAAAGCGGAGGACAAAAAATATGATACTTGCCTACTTGATCTCAACCCCTTTCTCTAACACACAGTGAACGAAAACAACAGAAAGAATTGTGTGATGCTATGATGGTGGTAAATTATTGTTAGCAGTAATCATTTTGAAAGGTGACTGTTTGAAATAATTGACCTGTACTGACATGGTTAATTTTTACGTATATACAGGAAGTATCAAGTGTAACCGTAGTAGACTAGCACCTGGCATATGTAGAGCCAATGAAGTGCCATTGTAGCAGTTTAAGGTATATCACGGACAGCAGGACTGCACTGGGTATGGGCGGCGGAAAGGGGAAAAAAACGATTAAAACCATATCAATGTAAAAATTAAAATCAATAGACATATTTTCAAAATCAACATATGTTGTGGAATAATTAATGTTAAAAACCAAACCAATAGGCACGAAAACCAAACCAATAGATACATAACCGAATTAATTGACAAACGGAAATCAATGAACAGGGTTGCAGTACAGTCAGGAAATCTTAACCACTGGACTCCCAAACTGACGCGTTATGGCGGTTTTAATCGTTTTTTGCCCTTTCCGCCGCCCATAACTTGGCAGTCTGGACATTATCATCGACGGAGCACGCCACCTTGCTCTCTTACCGGCTCCAACTCCATCCTGTGTAGACTGCGCTACCATTTGTAACACTTTAATACTGTTGCCTGTAACTATACCATGGTTAACTACAGCTATTATTGAATGATACGATATTAACTTTCGAAAAGTGACTTGTCCTCTGTCTGGCTTCAATTGCCGATAATGAAACAATCTTTTAACTCGACAAAGAATAAAATATTTTCCATAGAGGGAATAGCCTGAAGGAGCTTTCTCTAAATTTCATTACCCCATACTTTACTTTCCTTTGAAGGAAAGGTTGAAGTTTATCGACAGCTTATATAAGAAAATTACACTTCCGGGCATATTGTTCCTTTGAGTTTGAAATGATTCAGCTGGATTGTGATTAAATGTCGATGAAATGACGATTTGATGCCTACGGACAAGTTATCATAGCCGCTTCATAGGGCCTGAGGGACGCGCCCAAAATAGTCTTACAAATCAAAGTCTAGCAAGAGACATTTTTCACAAATAGATATTTTTGTGCTGTATATTATTTGAATTTCCCGACATTTATTTTTTTGGAACACAGATTCATTTGTCAGGGTTAAGCCACGTGATAACTGACTCCTGTTTCTGCATGTGAACCCTCACGGGGTACAGAAAAAAGTAAGCCACACGCTATCTCTGATTTTTCCGGCAAAAAAAAAGAGGAAAATGATCCTTTCAACGACTAACGAAAACAGTTGTTTACCAACATACCACACCCTACAATCCGGATGTTATATTAAGGTGACTCTAATGTTAGTGTGTGTTATATTGATATATCAATAGTACTAATCCACAGGCAATATTCCTTCTTGTGAAAGTCAAACGAAATTCATGTGAAAGTTTGCACGTGAATTTAACGTTAAAAGGACAAAGAAGTGAAATTTACATGAATGTTTTCTCATGAAATTAACGTGCATTTCACATGAAAAAAATCACATGAATTTCACCAGAAAAAAATATTACCTTTGTAGCCGTACATTGGTTGATAAATGCAGTCAAAGGGTTTTTTTAACAGTGTGTCATTTTCCCTGAGTAAACAGTTCTTGCTGTCAGAGCTGTGAAATGGAGTGATAACAAAAACATACTGTTATTGTGTGTTTACAGGTATAATAACAGAATTTCAAACAAAAGATACATAAAATAAATGATTCCTGTTCTGCTGAAGTATGATCGTGTTGGGACAAACCAGTAGTGTCCTTCGTTCACTGACAATCTCAGACTCGGACCAGTTCTCGATCATCATCATCATCATCATCATCATCACATCACCCAAACAGACGAGATCACGTGATGAGGCAGTTGGATGTGCTATACCAGACTGATAGATATATTGGTCTTGTGTGTATTATTAGAGTACACGTCTTTTATTTAATATGTACAATGTACAACATATGGTGGGCTATAGCTGTCACACTCTATATTCCTTCCCCGTTCATAAACGTGTTATAGATATTAGTAGAAATATAAAACTTCCTCGGTAATTTTACAGCGACGCCCTAATATGTAATATCTGAAGTCAGTGGGCGATGACGCCACTGAAATCGAAACCATACCATTCATACGCAATTGCTTTTCATTGATGATATTGTGCTGCTGCAGTTAGTAGGTTATGCTATTTTGAAATAGCCTCTGACGATATTAGCCACGGAGATGATAATATTTTGACGTATATCTGCTGTTTGATTTCGTACTGTTCCTGATGAATTTAGATATAATGATATAGGTATTAAATCATACGGAAATACCACAGCCATGAAGTGATTGGCATTCTCTATGATTATTGCTCAAAGTGAGGTATTACATTTTACTTAACAATTGAACGCTTGGTAGATTGTATTTATTTGCAAGATCAATGCAATATGGGTGACAGATACATAGACGCCAGTTAGGGCGTCATGAATATTTATCTGTCACCCAGATTGCATTGATATTGACGATGAATACAATCTAACAAGCGTTTAATTGTTATATTTACATAAGATACGTTAAACTTCACTTTCTCTTTGCTAAATCTGGGGTTAAAGTTCAGCTATTCCCCTGTTTGTTCAATTGAAAGAACGGCACATGTGAAATCGATTTCATTGTAGTGCTTGGTTTGCATTCAAATTGATGTGTAATACAAAGCCTCGGCATGGCTATGATCAACAAAGCACCAAAATGAAGTCATATTTACGCGACTGTTCGAAGTCGAAATCCTTGCTAGGTTTGATTCACCCGCAACGCATTTCCAAACATTTTTTTTTGACGCTGACGGAAGTGACGTCATGCGATCTGGTCTGCATTTATACGATAATCAATATCATATCTGGTTTAACACAGGAGTAATGGGAGACTGTCACACAGAATGTAAATACATAAATATGAACACGGAAGAAAAAGTTGAAAATACAAAGAATAAATACGGAATATTGACATATTAAAAAAAACCATGATTCTAAATAAAAACGATAAAGTGAGGGCTTATAAGAATGGTCCGGAAGGTTACGCGTCCTCACGCGTTATCGACATTACCCGCCGTGTAAATTTATTTCATTTTCTGACTCTATAATATCCTCAAGACCAATAGCAAGGATGTAAGCATGGAAATTTACAAGTTTGTTACTTCATAATATGCAGGTGGCTTCATTTCGCACAAGGGAAACAAATATTCCACAAAAAGATCACGATATGAACCATAAAAGTTTTGTTTTCTTTTTCAAAACACTATAGGAGGATATCTTCTACCTAACGTGTTCGTAGATCACGTGGAGCTCTGAGGAAGATTCCTGGTATTAACATGTTAACAATCATCAAAACAAGTAGTGCGTTAATGAAATTAGAAACCCTCCGGGAAGTAACGCCCTATACTTAGTAACAGTTTCCACTTATGGCTGTCGAGAACACCATTTAAAGCTTAAGTCAAATAAAACGAGGTAATAGATTAATATAACGATGGACAACGACGGTACTAGATCGTTGAAATTAAATTTAATATAACAACATATTGTCTTTTTTACAGTTTAATTAGACGTCGTTAAGTCTGTTGGGCCTCATAACCAGCCTTCCAGTGCCCTGAAGCGCGTGATCAGTAACGTGCTAATAATAGGTTATGGTCCCCATGTGGTACGCGGTGTACGTCGTTGTTGACAAGATATTTTGTCGTTGTGAAAGGGTAAACATTACGGTGTGTAAACGTAATTGTACACTGATTTGTAGTGCACTCATAGTTTTCCAGTTTGACCAATAATAAACTACGAATTTCGACGTTCATTTAATCTGATGACCACAGATAAACCTGGTCGTTAGTACCTTGGATTTTGCATGCTCGATATGGACCTGATAGCATGTCAAGTGCTTCGATATTCTAGTGGGTTTCACAACACAGTTTTAGTGGTACATTGGAGTATTTGAAACAGCATTATTTAAATGCTATGAACTGATAAAGAAATATACATATATATATACATTGTATTGCAATGAAATAGAAATATATCAATAATGTGTACATCAATTGACTTTTCATGTGAAGTAGCTAGAATTTAGTAAGATAACACCCCGAATCGTCATTATCATTTGAAGTTTCTGTACCAAAGTTAACATCACTACTTAACCGTAAGTTAAATTGTCACTGACTTTTTTTTCTTATTTTTGGCTAAATGGTTCCATTTGTCCACATTCTAATCCTAAGGTCACAGCGGTCAAAATTGTTTAGAAATAAAATCACGTGATTTCTCCTAATTATCAGTATTGTCCTAGAATCAATATGATTGGCTGATGTGTTTCTATGGTGACACCCGATAACGTTTGCAGAACGAAATGGCTTTAACCCATATCGAGGTCACAGAGGTCAAAGTTGAAAAAAAAAAATTTAAATACCTGCTTTTGACTAATTGCAAGATATAAGTTACTGGTGTTGGAAATAAAGACAATTAATGTGAGTCTACCTACTGTCCACTATACCATCGGAGACCAGGGGACCTATAGTGTATACATCTATTTTGAGAAATGTCCTTCACGCCTAAATAACGATAACTAGAATTGTTTATAGATCTTCAACGTACAGACGGATGGACGGACGGACCGTCAAGGTCGTCTTGTGGGGTGTAGTGTTTTGTTTCGCGACGAAGATATTTTGACGCAGTGAAAAAACGAACAATATATCTTTAGGTTTACTGCAGATACCACAGTTATAAAGGTTACACCTCCTCCACAAAAGATTATTTTAACCCAGATAGTTTAAATGAATAATTCATCAACAGAAAATTAAGTTATTATAAGCAAAATAAATCCAAAAATAAAAAAGTAGTCCCCCGAATTATATACATCATAGATATTTTATACACACATTAGAATGAAACAGGAGTTGATGTGTCGCCTGCGTAAACTTTTAATTTAATTAACAAGCATTTGTTAATTTTTGAGAACTTCTATGTGATAAGGACTTTAACTAATAAAATGGAATTAGACAGAGATGCAAAGGTCAAAATGTAACTCATTATGACGTTTAAAAGTACCATACAAAGTTTCATATTAATAAAGATCGATATGACAAGCGGTAGTGAAGAAAAGTCCTATCATAACTCTAGCAAAATGCGGAATATATTTACACAGGATTCAAAATCGAACTGCAATGCATTATGACAAAACCACAAACATGGTTAAAAATGAGTGTAGCAAGATGGAACGAAAAATAGTAAGGATGAGAATGACCTATGAACTATAACCTTGAGGTCACATTGTAATTTAACGTTAAATTTGATAAAACTCAGCTTATTCGTTTAATGGTTTAAAGATTTGCAGCCCACCGTCCCTTAATATTGAATCCAGTTAAATGTTTTTGATGTTTATCTTTCGTCTAGCCTTTATTATATCTGGGAAGTCTGGGGCTGTATCCCCGCAAAGCAATACATTGTAGAAAAAAACACATCTTGACTTATTGAAAAGGACTTTAAATATTAAAAAAACACACTATCATTATTCAGAATTGGTTTGTTTGTTTTTGTTTAACGTCCTATTAACAGCCAGGGTCATTTAAGGACGTGCCAGGTTTTGGAGGTGGAGGAAAGCCGGAGTACCCGGAGAAAAACCACCGGCCTACAGTCAGTACCTGGCAACTGCCCCACGTAGGTTTCGAACTCGCAACCCAGAGGTGGAGGGCTAGTGATAAAGTGTCGGTACACCTTAACCACTCGGCCACCAATTCAGAATTGGGTCGTTTCCCTATGCATAAAACACGAAACTGTCGCATTATCAAGTACTGGCATAAATTAATTAAGTCTGATAATTGTGTACTTAAGTCGGTTTATGTAGACATCATTTAATGTTATCATAGAGGCTATTGGCGTTGACAGTGTAGAAACCTTTCATTTTCTTATTTTTTATCTAATGTTTGGTTGAGTCATAACGTAGATAATGAGAAATTAGTTTGTTTGCACTTGTTTAAACAGCGTGTAACGGACATGGATATTTAAACGACGAACTAGTTGATGGAAGGCTCGTCAAAGTGTTTTTCATGCACGTTTTAATAGACTCTTTTACTCTTCAACATTATTTAACAAAATCTACTCCAGATGTTTATCTCCGGTGAATTTCAAAATTTCGATTATCGTCTCATCAATACGTATTGAAGAAGGCAGATTCCGTAATATTCCAAAAGATCCCAGATTTTGCATTCTCTTAAATCCTAATTTTTCAGAAGATGAAGTTCACTTCGTGTTTATTTGTCCTCTTTATAATGATTTACACAAAAGATATTAAGAAATATCAGTAGAAAAGAGAAGTCATCATCTTATAAACAAATAAGCAAATTTCTAAAACTTAGTTTGACATTACGTTCCACGCATCATGGTTAACGTAATTACCAATAGTATAAAGTTAGTCACTTCCTCTTAGATTGAAAACCGGCTACTCTTTGTCACGTGACTATTCTTTTTTTTCAGCCTTATTAGTTATCATAATTAACTACATGTCCATGTCTTTTTTCTTTACAATTCTGGCAAATTTTGCCGTTTTTCAGTTTAGAAGCAATTAACTGCCGTTAATTAATTGATAATGTACAAGCTTGATAATTAACATATTTAAATTAGTTGATTTTCCATTGCTGTAATCAGTTGCACATTAGTGTGTGTTGTATATATATATAGTATGAATGTACTACAAGTGTACTTATGGACCGCAAGGGTAAGGTTCATAAACAGGCAAACAGTACCGAGATGAAATCCGTAAATCTAAAGTGTGACCGTCGACACGTGACGTCCGATAAAGTGATTCCTATGACTCGCAGGCGGCTGTTGAATTATATGAAAAAAAGTATTAATATATTTCAATTTATATTTTGCGAATTTATATAAAACCGAGCTATCGATTTAAATCCTTAAAAAAACAATACCAAAACAAATCTTGTAATAAACACTATCCAATGTCGAAAGATCAAAATAAAACATCACTATTTCACCGTGTATGACATTGATCATGAAACAGCAGCGACAGAAGCAAAAACAATACTTCGCTGGAACACCGGAAATAGAGGAGGTATTTCTGACAGAATTGATGGTGCCGTGATGGTGTCAAAAACCGACATGCTAAGGAAACACTCTACAATCAATATTTCAGCAGGCGATCCTGGAGTTCTACGTAGCTTTCAAGGGTGGGTCTCGATATATTATATCTAGAGGATATTAGATGGTTTCCCGATCAATAATCACGCGTATGACAAAATATAAAACTCGTTCAAATTCGTGAAAGATAACGGTATATCATCTTAATTTCAATCTTTAAAAGCGGAAAAAGGAGAAAAAATTGTATGCTTTGAAAAAGCGCGTGAATCAATAGCATAAGCGTTGGCAACAAGACGGCGCCATTATGAATTTGGCTTTTCAGTGACATTTCAGCGTTTTCTGTTGTTACCTGATTCAGTTTGATTACGAGCGATTTTTCAAATGAATAATTCATGAAAAAAAATTGCAACGTATATTGTACAAGTGCAGCAAAAATAACCACTTATTCTACCTTTGTTCAAATTGGATTCTAACCGAGAAATCTAGTCCAATGGAGTGACTAGAGAGCGCTGTTGGTTATCAACAAAAGTTATATCATCACTATTAATATTGAATTTAATTTAATTGAATATACGAATTATCACATGGATTGCATAACAAAAGGAACAATGGCGGCATTATTATTACCAGTTTTAAGGAGACATTCCGTCCTTGAAAAGAATTTATTCTATAAAACAAAAGAAAACGGAAATCATGTTTTTTCTCAACTAGTAAAAGTTATAGCCTTTACCATAATACAATACTACAAGCCCGAAGATAACCTAAGGTCATTAAAATTAATTTTTTTGAAAATATCACTTCGACCCGAAGTTCGAAAATGTATCGCCTCCAACCACTATCAATACGAGCATGCGCAGACATGTTCACGAACAGAAACGAAAATGGCTTACACGGCTCCCCGAGTTAATATAGCGATTAGCTAATGGGTCAAACGGTGAGAACAGGAAATAGTATGCAATATCTCTAGAAGACGAAATCTGGTTTACTGATGCATTGGCAAATCATAATGTAGCGTTTTGTAATCAGGCATTGTCAGTCAGTTAAATAGTATTTAAATGCCAAAAGATATCTCCGTTGATGATTTTGATCAATCACACCTTACCTTTAGGGAACCGATATTCTGTACAAGTAGCAATTAAAAATCTGTAAATTGTAAGTCTTTATACTAATGCAACTTTAAGTTAAAGTTACATGCAAAAATAGTTGGATTGCATAGGAAAACTGTAGTCACACGATTACGACAATGTTACGACATTGTCCGGTTTACGACATCAGCTGTCGTAAACCGGATATAGTGTTTTTTAAATTTCTTTTTTTGTGCTGTATTGTGTACCCTTCACCAAAGTAGGAGTTAGGTATACATCCTTTATATGAATTACGAGTATCTTGCATCAATTTATAATATGGCTTAACTACAATCAAGGATTGTTGTTAAGAATCGACTTGTTTCTGATATCAAACTGGAAGTGTCGCATATCATGTGTCATATACAGTACAACGAAATGAAACTTGAAACCATAGACATTTATTTATCTTCGTATAAAGCTATGGCGGCAACTTACAGCTCCCAAAGGTCATATCTGCAAAGGTCTAAGGTTGAGAAATGTTATATACGTACCAAAGTACAGCTGTTTTTCCCTCGATTATGACATTCTATATCCTGCTGTCGTAAAATTCCCAGACACACAAAGATTTACTGCCGGATACTTATAGATTGTTCGTTATATATACATTTTGTATATCAGACACTAACACAACGGCAATGATGTTTCTATGACAACAAACAGCCTTGTCAAGTTCAGTTGCACGAAATAACTTAATACAATTACTGGCATGTGTTACGAGTAAGATGTTCCTTCATAAAAGTATTGGAATTTTTCGACCTAATGGTGACCGTTTTCAAAACCAGGAAATATATGTCAAAAACTGTGTTTTTACAAACAAACTTTAATTTTTCAAAAACGTGTTTGTTAATATTGCAATTAATATTTTATTATATGACCTTAAAGATGCAATATTGGGCTATTTGTAACTTTCGAGTCATTTTTATTTCCCGAATTCAAATCATTTTAACCCACCAATGGATGGTGAACTATTTAAATCTTTCGTCTGTGGTCCGTCCATAAACATTTCGGCTATTTCTGAGAAAGTTCTGAATGGATCTTTCTTTAATCTGTTGATAATCTCCTTTAATCGAATCAGTAACTCAGACACAGGATATGGTGAGGTCACTGAAGCCTCGGTCGCTCACGTTCTCCCATAGTATAACGAACGACTTACAAGAATCGACGAAAACTGACCATCCGTACACTTCACTGCACCCGTATCGGGAACCGTCGTGTTTTGATCGGCCCTTCAAATAATGATGGATTACCTGAATGGCAAAGTTCGTGTAAGAGTAGTGGAACTGGACGTGGAACTGGACAGCGCAAAAGCACTGGAATGAAATATTCTTATCTCAGTACTAAACAAGAAAGAAAAAAAACCCAGTATGGCAGGTCCTATATGCGGTTTGGAAAAACCTAGCGGAACTGCGGAGTGTATGAGGGACGTAAATAACGATTCTTCGTCTCCACTCGCGTCGATAATGTGCCTTCGCTTGAGCAAATCGCGAACCTTTCCCTGAAATCAACACCGCAAAACGACAGATTAGTTATTGCTGAACATGCGAAAATTGATTGAAATTATATTAGCTATCGATATCTCTCTCCGAGATCGGATCGAAAAAGTTCATACTCGTATACGTATCTCTCGCCATATTCAGGCTTCGCGCTCCCTCCGAGTGCGTCGCCGCGCCACCTAATACAAGGGGACGCAAGTCCTGCGCCCTCCAAGTCCGCTAACCTTCTCCGGGGTGACATATATGTAATGAAATTGACAAGCACGATACGAAGAAAAAGCAATGAACGGCGCTGTGCTATCACGGTGACAACTCTAATAAAGGACAGGGAAAACTACGTTTTACGCATCTTTTGTTAAAACACACAACACAAGATTTCATGTGACTACACCTTCGAAAAGTTTACAGCATCTGCTTAAAAAAAACATGATAAATTACTTGGAAAACAGTGATTTGTACGTTTGATGTGGACGAACAGTGGTGAGATTCGTGATGGCAAAAAAACGGAAGCCTGTAAGTTCTACTGATGGACGGAACCAGTGTCTGTAAGTTCTATTGATGGACGGAACCAGTGTCCGTAAGTTCTAATGATGGACGGAACCAGTGTCCGTAAGTTCTAATGATGGACGGAACCAGTGTCCGTAAGTTCTAATGATGGACGGAACCAGTGTCCGTAAGTTCTTATGATGGACGGAACCAGTGTCCGTAAGTTCTGATAATGGACGGAACCAGTGTCCGTAAGTTCTGACGATGGACGGAACCAGTGTCCGTAAGTTCTGACGATGGACGGAACCAGTATCCGTAAGTTCTGATGATGGACCGGGCCAGTGTTCGTAAGTTCTGATAATGGACGGAACCAGTGTCCGTAAGTTCTGATAATGGACGGAAGCAGTGTCCGTAAGTTCTGACGATGGACCGGGCCAGTGTTCGTAAGTTCTGATGATGGACAGAACCAGTATCCGTAAGTTCTGACGATGGACGGAACCAGTGTCCGTAAGTTCTGACGATAGACGGAATCAGTGTCCGTAAGTTCTGACGATGGACGGAATCAGTGTCCATAAGTTCTGACGATGGACGGAACCAGTGTCTGTAAGTTCTGACGATGGACGGAACCAGTGTCCGTAAGTTCTGACGATGGACGGAATCAGTGTCCGTAAGTTCTGACGATGGACGGAATCAGTGTCCGTAAGTTCTGACGATGGACGGAATCAGTGTCCATAAGTTCTGACGATGGACGGAACCAGTGTCTGTAAGTTCTGACGATGGACGGAACCAGTGTCCGTAAGTTCTTATGATGGACGGAACCAGTGTCCGTAAGTTCTGACGATGGATGGAACCAATGTCCGTAAGTTATGATGATGGACAGAACCAGTGTCCGTAAGTTCTGACGATGGACGGAACCAGTGTCCGTAAGTTCTGACGATGGACGGAACCAGTGTCCGTAAGTTCTGACGATGGACGGAACCAGTGTCCGTAAGTTCTGACGATGGACGGAACCAGTGTCCGTAAGTTCTGACGATGGACGGAACCAATGTCCGTAAGTTCTAATGATGGACGGAATCAGTGTCCATAAGTTCTGACGATGGACGGAACCAATGTCCGTAAGTTCTAATGATGGACAAAGCAAGTGTCCATTACTTCGAAACTGTGCCCATTAAGGCGTGTTAATTGCTTTTAATTGATCATTATAATTTCTTATTTGATATGTTCACTTGATTAATCAGTGACTCAATTAACTGTCTCAATTTACGATATCAATAATTTTGAAATAAAGAAGACAGTGCCGTAACTTTGATGTGTGACATCATGACGTCATGTTGACGCTAGATAAAATAGGTGATTGGAAATGTCTGTTCCCTTTGCTACACGAATCTGATCATCTTTATTTTATCTTTTATTGTAATTTCCAATTATCTTCACTTATTATTAGATTCCCATCGTTGTTCCCATACTTAACTAATTTCTTGCATTGAAATGGTATGCAAAATAATAAAAATAGTTTGCAAACGAAGTAAAAGCCAATATTTCTAAGGGTTGGGTTTCGAAAAAAATTGTGTATGATCTAAATCATGTTTATACTAGAACAATAAAATAGCATTTAATGATATCAAGAAGACCAAAAATTATCTAAAAAAGTATCTGGAGCCCCGAATTTGATTTACTGAACCAATTCGGGTAGTATGTGAATACAACTGTTTATGCATGTAAATAACCACAGGTGTCTGCACGTGGTAGTTATATAGTATTTATAGAACCAATGCATGTTATTCTTTTGTCGTGTGACAATGATTTTAAGATGAGAAAATGGAACAAAAGCGTTCGTGATAGCCGACTATACATCGACTGTGGAACGGAAGTCGGCTATACATCATTTTAGAGCGGTTTTGCAACAATATATCTTAATCGTCGATAGCTCTGTAAACAATATTTACTATAATTGTCGATAAATCAGAAAGTCCGTTTTAAAACAGTTCTAAGATATATAACCTACTTCCGTTCCACGGTCGATGTATCGTGCGAACTCAAAGTGCCCCGCCTTGTTGATATAGTACGAGTAGGGACGAATATATGTATTTTCTATAAATACCAACCAGATGCAGACGCCTGTGATACAATCTAATTAAAATCTAGATGGTCATTATCACCACGTTACATGAACATCTAACAACATCCCATAAGGGGTCACGTCAGGGTGACCTTTTGGATTAGCCAATCAAATGACTACTTCCAGAATCGTAGAAGTGAATTTTATATGTCCGAATTAGCATGACTAGAGTGCATAGCTTGTATAATTTGTCAATTTGTTTCAAGTCATTTCGTCCCATAAACCATAAAGCTATATACTGTGCCGAAATGGTTTCCTTGAGATGCATGCTGTGACGAAATGTTTTGCTTCGATGACATCGACAAAATGCCAATTCGCCCTGAAAGTGAAATACACATATCTCAGAGGTCATCAAAACGTGACCCCTTATGGGATGTTGTTAGATGTTCATGTTACGTAGTGAGAATGACCATCTAGATTTAAATTAGATTGCCTGTGATACTGATAAAAATGATATATATATACACCAGCTGTATGCATACCTTAAAACATTTACAGGGCAAAATTAGATATTAAAAAAAATGGTTTTATCAAATTGTCTTTTGAATATGAAATTTCAGTGAAGAACTGAATTAAGGTATTTCCTAAAAAAAATTATATGATGTTTATATATAATGTTGCATGAGTGGGAAAAAGTAAGATATATGATGATGATGATGATGATGAGATTGTTTTGAATGTGTATGTATGTTTAAAAAAAAAAATTGAAACCATAGAATAATGATCGTATACGATGAAGATGGAAGTGTTGTGATGTTTATACAATGCTTTTATAGAATAAAAATGTCTTCGAAAATAAAAAAAAATAAATAAAAAATTATCAAGATTTCAAAGTTTATTGACAAATCAGGACAATTAAAAAGCTCTGTTAGGTTCTAGACATCTCATCTGTGACCATACAAAATAAAATGAAATTGTTACACGCAATGTCTTGAAGTAAAAAAAAACCAAACCCACAAATGGCGAAAGGTAACAGACCTTTGGTATAGGGCTGTGATTTCCTCCTCTCAGCAGATCCCCTTTATGTCAATAATGTAACCACTGGTCAAACACAACTACCAAATAATTCAAATTCCGTACATTATTCAATTACGTAACTCAAAATGAACTGATTTCATTGGCTTAACTTGTTATCGATACAAATGAGGTAATTAATTCACATCGCTGATGTCCATATCATGCATTATTGTTATCTGTTTGTTAATATCCATATTCTCTTCACTGTATTGTTTACTAGAATTCTAGTAAACGATTGTCATTGTCATTGCCACGTGCAGTCTGGATGGCCGAGGTGATACCGGTAACGTTGAAAATGGAATCTCGTTTAAATTTGACCCGGGGTAAGTTTTCAACAATGAATATTGACCCTGAATGCCGTTGTATATGCAACCATTTAGGGTCCATATTCAATGTTGAAAATTGACATAGGGATAATTTTCAATGAGTGTCCAGTCCTACAGGACGACACTTAACGTCCTTCAGTGTTGATCCCCCTTTCATTCTGTTTTAACACGTATTGTTTTGTGTATTTTTATTTTCTAAAAAATTGTTTTTGATTTTGTTGATCTTTTTTTTAACAGGGTTTTCATCCTGTTTTCCCTTCTTTTCTTGAATTGCCGGTATCATTTGTCCATGCTATTCCTGTTTTGATGATATTCTTGAACCCAATGTCCCTAGTCCTGGCTATCCTCAAATGATTCTGTGCAAATAAAAATACAAATAACTGTGGTTTAGGCTAGAACACGTCAGACTTTTTTAGTTGCCAGAGCCAAACCATATCATTACATAATAATTCCAGTCTTTTAAATGCACTTCGGGAACAGTGGCTACACTGGTCATAAATCTCGAAGTGTCTGTTAATCGCTACACCAATAAAACAAATCCTTTGAGAGATGTCGCCATACACGTGAAAGAGACGCGTCAGGCAGGAATCTGAATTCCATGGCATGTGCTGTGTCACCACGTGCTGCAGTTCTATCGGGATCTAGTTCAAAGTGAACGACAGTCTCAAGTTCAATGCCTAGCCACTCCCACAGTATCTTGTGCTGTATACCATTATATAATGTTTTCACTGTGTTCCTAGCTACATAGAAATACACTGACATTGAAGTAAGCTATTTAGTTGATTTTTAACTCGACACGACATCAGTCATAACTATTTTAGTTTATATATATATACTGTATATAAGACTAATCCAACATTGTATTGTTACAGAAAATTGGTGTGAACGTATGTCGTTGGCAACAGTTCTAAAACATAACTCTCCTAGTAAAATTATACATTAATAAGGACTAGAAACACTTTACGACTTCGGACAGTTCAGATTTGGCAATGACAGAGATTTGTAACGGAACCGTTCTAGGGATCCTATTTAGAGCGAAATCAGGATGTGTAGTCGTCAGTGACTACGTTTATCTAATCCTGGCGTTATTCATGTTCGCTATTTTCATCACAGGACTTTTATTCAATGGAAGTTTTCTTTACATTCTACTTTTCCACAATAAACTCCGCACTCGAAGCAACATATACATCGTAGTGTTGTGTGTGACCAATATTCTCATAGGTGTACTGGCGATTCCGTTCGTTGGAGCCTCGGCCGTCTCTCATCACTGGCTTTTTGGAAGAAATGGATGTGTTTTTCATGGATTCATTGTAACCTGGCTAGGTTTGATCCAGATTTGTATTTTGAGTGCCATTTCGATTGAAAAATATTTGAAGATTGTGAGAAGAATTCGCGATGACTTTTTAACCTATCCTGCTACTCTAACACTAGTGTCGGCCTGTATAGTGTATAGCGGGATGCTAGCTTCCTATCCACTATTTGGATGGAACCAATACTCATTGGGATCCTTGGTTATTTCATGTGAAATCAACTTATCGAACAATTCTGCGAGCTACCATTCCTTTAAAATTTGTCTACTTATTCTAGGACTGGTGGTTCCATTGGCAATCATTCTGTTCTCTTACATCAATATTCTGATATTGGTAAGTGATTTTTTATCATATAATAATAATTAATTTTTCTTTGTTTTCATTGTAAATACTCAAATGTGATTGGTCGAAAAATTCTTTTCATTCTTCTGTGAAAGAAATTCCGAGAATGGCGCGAAAAATGTGACGTCAAAATACGACAATTGACGTTGCGTATTGATTTGAGTAAAAGAATCCCATTTAAAACCAGTAAAATTGTACATAAAACATGTTTTAAATTAGAAAATCATTTCCAAACATTAATTATAAGCGTTGATGTCAATTATTTTTTAGTTTCATCGGGGTATGAAACAAAGTTTGTTTGCAAACTTCTGTAAGAATCCGTGTAGTTTGCAAACAAAATTTGTTTCATACCCCGATGAAACTAAAACAAATTGACATCAATGCTTAAATAAAATGTAAATGCATTAAACAGGTAAAAAAAAGAAGGGAAAATTGACAAAAGCTGAGAAGCGGTACAAATGAAATGTTAATTTCTCCTCAAACTTTATAAAACGTGGGGGGAACATGAATGAAATATAAATTTGCATGCAGACCCTTTAAAACGAAAATGGATTCAAGACCATGTTTTTCGGTGGGGTAAGCGCCCGTCTCTTCACCGACGACACTTGTCATGAAAGTCTATGTCAAAATCACATGATTCACATCTTCTAAATGAGAACCAGGGTGGTGATGATTAAAAACATAATAAAACGTTTACATGTTCATATGAACATTACGAGACATTATATATACATGTGCATTTTTGTATGTATATAAGGAAGGTCGAACAAATTAACAAATTGATTGTGTTATATTTGAAGATGCTTCCCCTCCCGGCAGCGTTTACACCACTTGTCTCACAAATGTGTAAAATGTTACCCATGGTAATATATAATCAGTATTAACAAATGACAAATATCCTAATCCTTATCGATAATCAGATCAAAAGTTAAATACAGTATGTGTCAAATATAGAGGCCGAGTACGATAGAATGTTTTTGGGATGCAATTAATAATTTATTCAATTACACTTGGGAAAAAAATTAAAAAAGAGAAAGAAGCTCAAAAGATTCCAGGATGGTAATAAGATTTAATTATTACTTTATAAAATATTCAACGGTCTTTTGCGACATTTTGAATCGACTAATATTACTCTATGTCGGCGATGAAGCATCTTTATGTGCATGTACATGCAGGAATGAAAAACATGTACTAATTGCTCTACCAGTAAGTTAGGACCCGAAATTTTGCATAAATCTAGCTTACCTTAAAAACACTTTCTTGAAGTGTATAACAGTATGTATTCATTTAAAGTAAGCGACTGGCAGGGCTAAAGCGCAGGTAGATACAGTATGTTTCTTACACGAAATATTGAGGATAAACTCGTTATAAGTAATAAGTACAATTTAACCTGGGTAAATAAAACCTGTTATTACACTAGTTCCATTAAAGTTTTCATTCGATAACCACAACATAATATAAAATATGAATTCAATTTATAAGTTTTTTCGACGTTTAAGGTGGTTTCTACATTTATTTTATAGCAAAATCTACCGGGGCAATATTAAATTCTCCCATTGTCGTCTGTAAACAGTGCTTTGATTGGTCAAATAAAAAAGTGAAAAAATATCAGAATTTGTAGAATGAATATATAATAAAGTGTAAGTATTTGATTCTATTTATGACATAGACACATTGAAATATTAGAGTGTCTCCATATTGCCACGTTTCCAACCAGTTGAGGTACTTACTAACATATATTTGGATACAAAATGTTTTCAAGAACATATCAAAACAATGGTCGAATTACAAACATTGATGATTGATCCACGTAATCTGACTTAATCTGTAATCCGTAATCTGTTATCTCATTCTGTAACTTGACCTAGCTTTGAAATGAATGAATAGTCGTTTTATGCAATACACGATACGTTTTGGCATGTGATTATTGATATGCAATTTTCATCGTCCCGGTTTTATATCTAAGCATTGCAAGCACGTGAAATCTAAAATGACACAAATGTTATTTAAAACAACTTTCGTTAGTTTATGGAGTTTGTGATAGAAGTATTTACAACTTTATCTGAATAATAAATATATATGTGCATAAAGAATTGTGTTTCAATATAACATGCCAAAGGTTTCACAATAATCACCACAGATCAATTATCACCTCAGATATAAAATCACTTCAGATGAATAACCACTTTAGATAAATAATCTCCTTAGATAAATAATCTCCTCAGATAAATAATTACTTTCGATAAATAATCTCCTCGGATGAATAACCACCTCAGGTAAATAAACTCCTCGGATACATATTCTCCTCAGGTAAATAATCTCCTCGGATACATATTCTCCTCAGGTAAATAAACTCCTCAGATACATACTCTCCTCAGATAAATAATTACTTCCGTTAAATAATCTCCTCGGATGAATAATCTTCTCAGATAAATGATATTCTCTTGTAAATAATATCCTCAGATAAATAATAACTTTTGATAAATAATCTCATCGGAAGAATAACCACCTCAGGTAAATAAACTCCTCAGATAAATAATCTCCTCGGATGAATAATAACCTCAGATATATAATATCCACAGATAAATAACTTCAGATAAAAGCGATCAAAATTATTATTTCAGGTAATTGATCACTCAGATAAACAGGAATGTTTTTCAATCTTGCACATTTTATTTCCTGTAAAAACTACGAGATTACAAATTCAACTAAGCGAAAACAAAACTCTCTTAATTGTTAATGTCTCAAATCCACGTCGGTGTAAATAACAATTTATTATTTTCTTACTTTAAAATTGTTTCGAATGATCAACTTTGCCTCTAAAGTGATAAAAAAAACAATAAACAAATAGGAGAAACCATTGTTATAAACAATAGAGATGTACATCATTGTTGGAAGGCAGAATAGTGTCACCCACGTATTCCCCCATTGTCCGTTAACAAAGCCGTCTCTATTTTGTTTATTGCATAGGGAGGGGATAGTTAAAAAGACCATTTTATTTCCCCAGTACTAATAAAACGTAATTGCTTATACCAATGTGTTTTTACTAACCAAACGTAATTGCTTATACCAATGTGTTTTACCTTTCTAGGTTCGAAGTCAAGGAAAAAAGGCGTTGAAGAAAGCAGGTGATGGTAAACATAAGGCGAGGGAAATGCAGGTCGTCAAAACGGTCTTCCTTTTCATAAGTAAGTTCTGGTACCATATTACCAATATTGCCAAAACATTGTAGTTATAATAACATCAGTTTCATCATCAACGATCCTTAAAGCAAGGAATTACCTTAGATAAATAATGATTTCATTAGGAAACATTACTTTTGTTTAAGAAGAAATATTCAGTTCTATAGAACACAATTAAGACAAGAAATGTCCGTAGGTTAACACAACTGATACAGCTAATGAGGCTCGATCCAGTTCAATCACACAGAATATACGACAGTCTACAATAAGATTTTCGACTTTTTATACGAACACAATTTTACCATGTGAAGTACATCGATATATCTTAAAACAGCAATATCTTAGTACGTAAGTTGGCTTCGATAAATCATGTGCTTACAACGAGGTTTTCGTTTCCGGTGAGTATTCAAGCCATGCATAATTATATATTTTCACAGATAGTTCATTGTAATTTTTTCGAAACCCCATACAATAGAGCTTAATAAAATCCTGTCATGATACTATAAGGATACTTTTCATTGGGTGATAATCATAGAGTTTTGGAACGTAATACAATGCGCATGCGTGTGCAAGTATGAATTGTCAACAAAGGGTTCAATTAGTATGATTGTTCTTGGTTTAAATAGGTTTTTCGATGAAAAGTACACATGTGTATGTTCGTATTCAAGTAAACGATTCTACATTAATTTATGACAGAGCATATCAATTGGTTCCGAAACTACGCCGCAGGAATCATAAAAAAACAGCGAGGTTGACATAAAAATGTTCACGTGATCGAAAATAGATTAACAATATAATGGTTACACCAAAATTGATTACACGTTATTCTAAAACAACAAGGAAACAACAAAACGAGGGAAGATGCGTTGTTGTTTTGTTTTCAAATCGCCGCTTTATGTTTTCTATAATGATGACATACTTACTGTATTTCTGAGACAGAACTGATTCATTTTTTATACGAAATTCAAAATTTTAATCACATTGATGTGCATTTTGTATGTTCTCGTGAAATGATAATCTCTTATTTGATTTTCAAACGTTTGTGTTTTCTTTTGTTTACAGCCGTTTTCTTTGTCTCCTGGTTGCCGTACTCGTGCCTTATCTGCGTCACCATGTTTTACCCCTACCAGGCTATCCATCCCGTGCTAGCAACAGTTCCCTCCCTGTTCGCTAAATCGTCTATCATCTGGAATCCAATCATATATTTGCTGACCAATGCGATATTCAAGAAAGCCTTCACGAAGTCGATACCGTGTATAGGGAAACTTTTTAAAACAGCTGACAAAAAAAGCTCATTAATTCGAAATAGATTCAAAGTTTGTAAAATTAAAGATACTGAGATAATGTTTTGCAAGAATGCCTCTGTAGTGACGACGTCGATAAAAGAGACTTATAATTAGAACTCTATTGGGGTGACGATGTCGATGGGAGGGACCAATGATCGTGTTTCTTGTTTATTGTTTGGTATTTTAAATTCTAGTTTGAATTGCAATATTTCAGAAAATGATGATGATGATGATGATGATGATGATGATGATCACTATGTGAGATAATTATTGCATGTAACTTATTGTATAGTATATATATGTTGATTGTGATATATTGAGTGAATGATGATGATGATGATGACGACGACGACGACGACGATGATGATGATGATGGTGATGACGACGACGACGACGACGACGACGATGATGATGATGGTGATGGTCATGATCATGATGATTATGATGATGATCATGATGATGTAGGTATAGGTGTGGTCAATACACTGTATGTTAAATATTTATGAATTAATGTGTGTAAGGGAATTGAATGTGTAGCATGAAAAGGATGATATAGTGAATTATGATGATGATATCGATGATAATGATGATATCATATATGTGATGTGATTATGATCTTATGTGCGAGTGTAAGTGTATGTGTTATATTTTTGTATTTTACTATGCTGAAAAAAACTTGAAAAATAAAATAAATACAAAAACAAATATTTCAGAAAATATACAGGATTTAAAAGTAGCATGACCAGTTACCATACAAAGTTTGTTCTGCACGTGCTTTATTGGTATCCTTCTCTAACAAAAGGCTATTTTTGTTGCAAGGATTAATCGACAAAGTTCGTATCATTTTTCATTATCATTCAATAAATATGTTTATTATTGTTTAAATACGAAGCTATTAATTGATACTGATTATTTTAATATCACATGATCAAGTGCATTATTAATTATCAAAAACTATTGTTATTGTTGCTTTTGTTGGAATAATCCTTCTTCGAAAGAATTTTTTCCTTCGAATTCAACATTTTGTTCAAAAATTTGTTTAATTGTTTGTTTACTTGGTGTATAGCCCCGTGGACAGGCAGTATACCGTGTTGTAATAGCATTGTATTATTAATTGACTGTATTAGTGCTTTAACCATGTCATTCAGTAACACATGTGTGATACACAAGTGTTCACTACTTCATATTATTTTTTTAGAATTGCTTACTTTAAGTCATTGACTGTGATGATACTATATTTACTACATTAGCTAACTGTTATCTTAACTTGTGCCATGCTTGTTGCTCGATCAATCGAACGGCGGACTGGCAAGCTGAGGTAAGGTGTTCGACCCCAATAGACACTTTTTTGTTTCACTACCGTACAACATAAAACATTTTCTGACATGAAAAAACAACGTAACGGAAATATTGCATCTAGGTTTTACTGTACGGTAACGGGGGGCATAACATGGAGGTTTTACTGTACGGTAACGGTGACATAACATCGAGGTTTTACTGTACGGTAATGGGGGACATAACATGGAGGTTTTACTGTACGGTAACGGGGGACATAACATGGAGGTTTTACTGTACGGTTATGGGGGACATAACATGAAGGTTTTACTGTACGGTAACGGGGGACATAACATCGAGGTTTTACTGTACGGTAACGGGGACATAACATGGAGGTTTTACTGTACGGTAACGGGGGGCATAACATGGAGGTTTTACTGTACGGTAACGGGGGAAATCACATGGAGGTTTTACTGTACGGTAACGGGGGACATAACATGGAGGTTTTACTGTACAGTAACGGGGGGCATAACATGGAGGTTTTACTGTACGGTAACGGGGGACATAACATGGAGGTTTTACTGTACGGTAACAGGGGACATAACATCGAGGTTTTACTGTACGGTAACGGGGGACATAACATGGAGGTTTTACTGTATAGTAACGGGGGACATAACATCGAGGTTTTACTGTATAGTAACGGGGGAAATCACATGGAGGTTTTACTGTACGGTAACAGGGGACATAACATCGAGGTTTTACTGTACGGTAACGGGGGGCATAACATGGAGGTTTTACTGTACGGTAACAGGGGACATAACATCGAGGTTTTACTGTACGGTAACAGGGGACATAACATCGAGGTTTTACTGTACGGTAACGGGGCACATAATATGGAGGTTTTACTGTACGGTAACAGGGGATATAACATTGAGGCTTTACTGTACGGTAACGGGGCACATAACATGGAGGCTTTACTGTACGGTAACGGGGGACATAACATGGAGGTTTTACTGTACGGTAACGGGGGGCATAACATGGAGGTTTTACTGTACGGTAACGGGGGACATAACATCGAGGTTTTACTGTACGGTAACGGGGACATAACATCGAGGTTTTACTGTACGGTAATGGGGGACATAACATGGAGGTTTTACTGTACAGTAACGGGGGACATAACATGGAGGTTTTACTGTACGGTTATGGGGGACATAACATGGAGGTTTTACTGTACGGTAACGGAGGACATAACATGGAGGTTTTACTGTACGGTAACGGGGGACATAACATCGAGGTTTTACTGTGCGGTTATGGGGGACATAACATGGAGGTTTTACTGTACGGTAACGGGGGACATAAAATGGATGTTTTACTGTACGATAAGGGGACATAACATCGAGGTTTTACTGTACGGTAACGGGGACATGACATGGAGGTTTTACTGTACGGTAACGGGGGAAATCACAGCTCTGTACATCGAGGTTTAAATGTATATTAACAAAAGAGAACTCATCGAAGTTTAACTGTTATGTAAAGGAGATATTACATTGAGGAAATACTTGAATTTAATGATATTATGTTTAGTTTTTACTGCATATGAATCAACGAAGGACGTTTTTTGAAGATTTTAATATCTGAATACAAGATAAAAATGGATGTTGACAAATACTATTATTTTTCGCTGATATGTGTTCATACAATCATACATTTTGTATTCTTACAGACTTTTTATCGACAACGACTCATTTATATCCAATTATAATATATATTTGTTAAAAATGAAATACATCGAAAACTTACCTTTGTCATTACTGTAGCATGCTCTTAATGTAATGATACCGATACTAGTTAGTGCTAAAACATTGGTCTCAGGCGATCATTTAATCATCTTTTTAAAAAATAACATCTTTCTACCTCTCCGGATTTGAACAAAAGTCAGCATATCTGATTGCTATTGTCGTCAGTGATATACCATTGGTATTGTTTGTTTTTTTGGCAGAAAAATTACAATATGATTTTTAAAAATATGTAACTGATCTCATGAAAAGTATCAAGATTGCCGACAATGTATTACAATAGTCTTATACCACTAACAGGTATGTACTCCTTAGCAGAACAATACAAATTGCCTACTAGTTTGGGATAGTTGCAATCTAATTAAAATCTAGATGGTCATTCTCACTACGTTACATGAACATCTGACAACATTCTATAAGGGGCCACGTCAGTATGACCTTTTGGATTAGCCAATCGAATGACACACACTACTTCCAGAATCTTGGAAGTGAATTTTATATGTCCGAATTAGCATAACTAGAGTGCATAGCTTGTATAATCTGTCAATTTGTTTCAAGTCATTTCGTCCTATAAAGCATATAGCTATATACTGTGCCGAAATGGTTTGCTTCAGATGCCTGCTGTGACGAAATGTTTTGCTTCGATGACATCGAAAAATTGCCAATTCGCCCTGAAAGTGAAATACACACATCTGAGAGGTCATCAGAACGTGACCCCTTATGGGATGTTGTTAGATGTTCATGTAACGTAGTGAGAATGACCATCTACATTTTAATTAGATTGGGATAGTTGTGGGCGGCATTGAGAGTTTCTAACTCAGCGATCAACGTTTAACTCAACCCAAAATGGCTGTGTTCATATAAAAACTGAAAATTCTGAAAATACATCTTACATATATTTTAATCCTAAACCGTATTAAGAATATAAAAACATGATATTAATCACCGAATAATTAAGTCAGATGTAAATTACAGATGTTTACATTCCTGTACAGACAATATAGCATACGTAAGCTTATATCTTATATTCTTGTAGATTAGCAGAATTGAAGTTGTGGCCTTCCGAATAATATATATAAGATATTGTAAAATTAATGTTACTCTGTTCAACGAAATTAATGTAAATGAAACTATTACCTGTGTCAATCAATCTTATACATGCTCATCCCGAAGTCCAATACTTACCTTTTTTGGTAGAAATGTGGATATGTACAGTTGCCTTTGATGAAGGCTATATTTGTATTGCAGATGTTAGTATATCTTATGTAAAATATGAAATGCTCTGTTGCATATGTTTCATATCTAAAGGCTGCGCACAGTATAGGCTGCGTACTGTAGAAAATATGTGTCAGTCTTCATTAATGGAATTACATACATGTGGTCTCGTGCTTAAATAATCATTGTTTGTCATGGTTGTTAAGTTCTATGAATAAACATCTATTGATTTTACACACACATATTGTTGTTATTTAGACATCTACAAGTCGAATGCAATAGATCCAGTTTGTAATTGTATCCGTGGTTATTTGTTCGAACATTTTTATTTGGTGAATAGGGAATTTAATTTCTGAGGTTTTTGAAAAATGGCCATAATAAAAAATTCCTATAGGATATGCCAGCATGATTAACATAGCGTCAAAATTTAACTTTGACACTCGACTTACTTGAGAATATGATATAACAGGAAACGTGAGTAACCAGATACACGTTCGCTTTGTATTTGTAACACCCTGATATTTGATGCAATATTAACATCGCCTGATCCAAGGTGTCAGTGTCTATACCACACTGTCATGTTATAAGATTACTTTGACAGAGAGACTACTGGGGGGATCATCATGTAATCCCAAAATCATGAACGAGCTATTTTTATCTTAGTCGGACACAAAATGCCTGCCATAGCCTCATTTCCGGTTCTGAATCTTTGGACTATAATTGCTGCTTTAGTGAACAACTTGATCAAACATATTTTACAGCAATCAGTGAATCACTACCTATTAAAGCAGAGTTAAACATTAACGTTTTATGTTGCCATTTTACAAAACGGTAACATCCTATTTGTCAAAAGTCAGATTTAGTCTGATCAAGCTGAAAATTTGTACATTGGGATTTTGTCAAACACAATGGCAGCAAATTCAAAAAGCTAGGTTGCCATGGTAAGGAATGGAGGCATCTGATTAGTTAAATTAATATTTTGTCCGCATTTTTTTAAAACTGAGTGTGTAGGCGTTATAAACCGTACGAAACATTACTGTGGGTTCTATTAGCTTTATGAGTGACTATGGTGTAACTGGACGACTTGTAACGGACCCGGTTAGATAAAAAAAATATGTTAGAATTGAAAGTGTTCAGTACAAAATTGAACAAAGTTAAGCTAGGTAAAGCATTAGTGAAACTAATTGTAAACAGTCTGAAGATTTGATAAGAAAACTCTTATATCCTTTACCTTTACTAATCAGAGTGTTCGCATTCCGATATATTTTGTTTCTATTTTGTTCAATACAATGATCGACCAATCTGCTAAACAGCCTAATAGGACAATTGTCAGCTAGAGCTGTGTAAGTGATGTACTTCTCAACACACATTTGCCGAGACATTAAAATTTTTGCATTTAAAAGTGTAACGGATGTTTACTGAATAAATCCATCAGTTCATGTCCTGTTCATTTCAACAAAAAGCAACACTTTGATTATTTAATCTGATATGATTCTTGATATTAATTTTCTATATGTCGAGTGGATCTAGAATCATTAGATTTCGACAATATGAAAACCATACTTCAAATTCATTTGAAATTCGGGTAAGCTTTTCTAATTTCAGATCCAAATGGTAGTATTTATAAAGATGGGCGATGTTCTCTTCAGAGTTTGACAGACTTTGAATGGCTATTTATCTTAATGTATCTTACTGACGGTTTTTAACTTGATAGCCATATATTTTGATAAATGTTCAAGTTTCGCACCAATGATTTGCCGGGGATCACGTGGATACATTACACCTGATCCAACGGCTTCATTGTCTGGATCACACAATTTCCTGTTTCATAAGTATAATCACTAGAGATATTGATTTCAAAAAGATTCTCATATTTACCATGGATTAGCCGACATTTTAATGTTATGTCATGTGAGGCACCAATCAAAAAATCCCGTTTATAGGGCAGTACGAGGGGTCTTCATTTGTTCTACCATACTAGTATTTCCTTTTTACTTAATATCTAATTATTCTGCTAAACTACAAAAATGGCGGTTGTGAAGTTAGAGCACCGAAAATGATGACGTATCTCACAACAAATCATTGACAGTAACAGTAGAACGATATATATCCCTTCAGAAGAGTATTAAACTTAAAAACTCAATTCAGAGGAAAGAAAAACTTTATGCAGATTTAGAACATCTTACTTTAGATTACCAGTTGAAAATGGTCGATGGGCAGGTGTTCCCTGACGTGAAAGGAAATGTAACATACAAATTGGCGACGAGTTTCGTTATCTTTATAAATGCGAAAATGACTCGGTGAAAGAAATACGTCAAAAATAAATACCTGAATATTATTACATGTTCACGATTTGCAAAATTAGGTAGGTAGGTTAGGTAGGTAGGTTAAATATGAATGTGTATTACGTGTAATTGTAGTTATGTCACTGATGATTGACATCCTGTTACACACTTACTTGTATACTTTATTTTATTTTATTACATTGTTTTCTTCATTGTTCCAGTACAAACTAAGATGTTCTGTCTTGTCCCCGGCGGCCACGGTAGTCCCGTTTGCCCAAAAGGTAGTGCCAGGTCGGATGTTGGTCAATTACCGCTGTGTTTGACATCTTATTTTTACATGTTATGAAAAATTTTGAAAAATACAAAAAAAAAAAAAAAAAAAAATAAAAAAAAAAAAAAAACAACATTCCCATCATATTCACGTTTTGTTAGGTCTTGCTTAGCTTCCCACAGTCTATCTATAGCTGTATTTGCGAAGGTTCATGAGGTTGAAAGGGGGACAAAGTTCTGCTAAAAGGCGCACTACTGTTCGGCCCTCTTTCTCCTAAGACCTGTCACACTTTCCCATATCGGTCCATCGTGATGTCTCGCGTTCATACCGTTTTGTCAGCGTTGGTCTGAAATGGGACTGTTATGACCGCCGGGTCACGTTAAAATGGCGAATAAGTGATTAAATCAACAGAAAGTACAGAAGCACACTTCCCTTTATAAACTCGAAACTGAATACTCCAATCATAAACGTAAACGAGAACAGTTATACAACACGCCAACGCCTATATCAAATTCAATGATCAATATTAGTGTGGTAGGCTGTCATGAACTTCAAATAGTTACAGGAAGCTAGGACGCATCAGTAAGACTTCCTAAGTAAGCTGATATATATTCCTTTCATCGTAAATGAAGTTGTAGCCATTGATAAAATTCACATACATGGTACGTGGAAAAGCAATTACTGAATGTATATCAGAGCTATATCGTTTTATCAGCATTTACTTCAAAAACACAGTCTCTCTGACTAAAAATTAATGGATATGTATTAACCAAAAATCTGTCAAATGTATAGTTAAGAAACTAGTTAGTTTTCGTAAACCTAAGTCATGACTTCTTTCTTCAACAAATTATTGGATTTATTGACCTCATTGTTCTCATAAAATACAGATATTTGTGACCTTTGCTATTGTGCAACAACCTTATTTGTGAATAAGTGAATTAATTAGATAAATTCACTAGTGCTATTGCAGTATCCGTCAAAACATGTTACTATTGAATAACGAATGCCCATGGGGAAAAAAAGTAAGAAAATTATTCGTTATTCCGAATAGGTAATGTACATAATTGATAATTTTAAAAATGTCAAAAGCTTCCTTTAAAAACTAGAAATCAACATACCAGGTGACGCTAGGTGTTGTAAGTTTTGGAATAGTAGACAAATCATATCGGTAATCAAACCCAATAAGGGCTCGTAAGAGTGTGTTTACTAACAGTACGAAGAAAATATATTACCGATAACCGATTCATATTCATGTATTCAAAAAATACGTGTTGATATATTTTAAATCTATGTTGTGTTTTAAACCTTTTAGTGAGCTTTTCGTAGAATATAACTGTGAATTTTAAATGCGTTCTGTCTAGATACATCAGCACATAGATAGCTGTTTATTTTATAAAAAAAAAATGCAGATTTTCATTTCTTTGCAATTTACACAAGAAAGTGAAAGATAAACACATGTCACTCTTTTGGCAGAAAAACATATTTTGACAACATATTTCTTTTAAACGAATTCATAACCAACAAGGTGTATAATACGTTTGGTTTTACAGGGAATATCCGACCTGAAATCTGTTTAAATGGTTAAGATACAACCATCGTTGGAAACAGGAGCTGTACAGACAGGTAGGTAAGTTGTTTTGTTAATATCAGTATCAATGATATACGTACATTGTACACCTATACGGACATACATTGGTAAACAATGCTTCTCATAACATAAAACAATACAATTTGTCCTCTGAGTTGGTATCACTAATTAAATATTAAACATTTCAGGATTATGACAGGTCTTAAAAGATCAAGACAGCAGTATGGTACAGTTTTACATTACTGACGTATCCTAAAAGGTCGAGACAACAGTATTGTACAGTTTTACATTACTGACATATCCTAAAAGGTCGAGACAGCAGTTTTGAAACAATTATCATTACTGACGTATCCTAAAAGGTCTATACAGCAGTTTGGAAACAAATTTCATTACTGACGTATTTTAAAAGGTCAAGACAGCAGTATGGTACAGTTTTACATTACTGACATATTTTAAAAGGTCGAGACAGCGGTATGGTACAGTTTTACATTTCTGACATATCCTAAAAGGTCGAAACAGCAGTATGGTACAGTTTTACATTACTGACATATCCTAAAAGGTCGAGACAGCGGTATGGTACAGTTTTACATTACTGACATATCCTAAAAGGTCGAAACAGCAGTATGGTACAGTTTTACCTTACTGACATATTCTAAAAGGTCGAGACAGCGGTATGGTACAGTTTTACATTACTGACATATCCTAAAAGGTCGAAACAGCAGTATGGTACAGTTTTACCTTACTGACATATTCTAAAAGGTCGAGACAGCGGTATGGTACAGTTTTACATTACTGACATATCCTAAAAGGTCGAAACAGCAGTATGGTACAGTTTTACATTACTGACATATCCTAAAAGGTCGAGACAGCGGTATGGTACAGTTTTACATTTCTGACATATCCTAAAAGGTCGAAACAGCAGTATGGTACAGTTTTACATTACTGACATATCCTAAAAGGTCGAGACAGCGGTATGGTACAGTTTTACATTACTGACATATCCTAAAAGGTCGAAACAGCAGTATGGTACAGTTTTACTTTACTGACATATTCTAAAAGGTCGAGACAGCGGTATGGTACAGTTTTACATTACTGACATATCCTAAAAGGTCGAAACAGCAGTATGGTACAGTTTTACCTTACTGACATATTCTAAAAGGTCGAGACAGCGGTATGGTACAGTTTTACATTACTGACATATCCTAAAAGGTCGAAACAGCAGTATGGTACAGTTTTACATTACTGACATATCCTAAAAGGTCGAGACAGCGGTATGGTACAGTTTTACATTACTGACATATCCTAAAAGGTCGAGATAGCAGTATGGTAGAGTTTTACATTACTGACTTATTCTAAAAGGTCGAGACATCAGTATGGTACAGTTTTACATTACTGACCTATCCTAAAAGGACGAGACATCAGTATGGTACAGTTTTACATTACAGACGTATCCTAAAAGCTCGAGACAGCGGTATGGTACAGTTTTACATTACTGACCTATCCTAAAAGGTCTATACCGCAGTTTGGAAACAATTTTCATTACTGACGTATTTTAAAAGGTCGAGACAGCAGTATGGTACAGTTTTACATTACTGACATATCCTAAAAGGTCAAGACAGCAGTATGGTACAGTTTTACATTACTGACTTATTCTAAAAGGTCGAGACATCAGTATGGTACAGTTTTACATTACTGACCTATCCTAAAAGGACGAGACATCAGTATGGTACAGTTTTACATTACAGACGTATCCTAAAAGCTCGAGACAGCAGTATGGTACAGTATAACATTACTGACATATCCTAAAAGGTCGAGACAGCGGTATGGTACAGTTTTACATTACAGACGTATCCTAAAAGCTCGAGATAGCAGTATGGTACAGTATAACATTACTGACATATCCTAAAAGCTCGAGACATCAGTATGGTACAGTTTTACATTACAGACGTATCCTAAAAGCTCGAGACAGCAGTATGGTACAGTATAACATTACTGACCTATCCTAAAAGATCGAGACAGCAGTATGGTACAGTTTTACTTTACTGATGTGTTCTAAAAGATCGAGACAGCAGTATGGTACAGTTTTACTTTACTGACGTATCCTAAAAGCTCGAGACAGCAGTATGGTACAGTATAACATTACTGACCTATCCTAAAAGATCGAGACAGCAGTATGGTACAGTTTTACATTACTGACGTATTCTAAAAGCTCGAGACAGCAGTTTGGTTCAGTTTTACATTACAGACGTATTCTAAAAGCTCGAGACAGCGGTATGGTACAGTTTTACATTACAGACGTATTCTAAAAGGTCGAGACAGCGGTATGGTACAGTTTTACATTACTGACATATTCTAAAAGCTCGAGACAGCAGTATGGTACAGTTTTACATTACTGACGTATTCTAAAAGCTCGAGACAGCAGTTTGGTTCAGTTTTACATTACAGACGTATTCTAAAAGCTCGAGACAGCGGTATGGTACAGTTTTACGTTACTGACGTATTCTAAAAGCTCGAGACAGCAGTATGGTACAGTTTTGCATTACTGACGAGACCAAAAAGATCGGGTAAAATTTTAAAAATGTAAATTAGTTTTTTGTGCCTTTAATAGGCCCTACACGTCTTGCCGCGGTGGCCGATTGGTTAAGGTGTCCCGACACTTTATCACTAGCCCTCCACCTCTGGGTTGCGAGTTCGAAACCCACGTGGGACAGTTGCCTGGTACTGACCGTAGGCCGGTGGTTTTTCTCCGGGTACTCCGGCTTTCTTCCACCTCCAAACCAGGCACGTCCTTAAATGACCCTTGCTGTTAATAGGATGTTAAACAAAATAAATCATAACCAAACACGTCTTCTTACAAGTCTTTTGATAAAACATACATAAAGTGTGTAGTCATACATCTACATATATAGAGCTTGTATGCTATCATAAATTAAGAGATTTTTAAAATGTGGTTTGCCTCTTTACTCCATCTTCATTAAACATTCTCCTCAAAATACATAAACACGCTGGGCGCAAAGGTTACAAGAAAGGAAAAATGCAGCGACCAGACTGGGACATCTGAACTCTAGCCGGAAGCTCTAACCATTCGAGCTAGCTGTCCACCCTCTTTCTGCCTAATCCAGTTCTGCTATAAACGAATATAGCAATGCTTGTTTTCAGCTGCAATGTTCCTATTTCGAAAACAGTATCATTGCTGGCTTTTCACAACCCAGCATGATATTTAAACATCTGGGATGAGCTCTTAATTTTAAATTACTAGTCCGTTTTACATCCAGCTTACGACGTCATTTTATATGCTACCTGTAAAATTGTGTGGCCTTAATGAGTTTAAAGGCCTCAATGAGCACATAGAATTTTGTTTTATATAATTTGTGTGTTTACTTCATCCTGAACAACCCAGCAATATATTTTAAAAATATCTTTGATGAGCTCGTAATTTTAGATTATCAGATATCCATTTGAAATCAAGCTTTTTATTTTGTATGCGTGGATATGGCTATTTTGCTTCGACTTTTTAATATATTTGAAAGCACGACTTTATAGGAACATTACTTCGTTTGAATAAAGTGTATGTCGACAAAATGAAACTTAATGGGAAAATGTGTATTTTCCCGAAGTAGTAAAAGTTATAATCTTTAAACTTATACGACAGTTTTAGTCTCAAGGGAAACGAAAGTGCTTCAAGTATTATAACATAAAAAAAATCTCAATTCGACCCGAAGTATCACTTATTACCGCAAAGGCAGACGGTATTTGTGCACGAAACGTCAGTTTCCCGTACATTTCGGCGTTACTTTCATTACTGGTAGGCACAAAAATTCATATAATTCTCATTCGGGCAAAGATTTTATCAACAGACATTTTGCACGTTTCTGATGTCCGAACGAAGGGATGCCCCTTTAAAGAAACAACGCTGTATTATACATTTACATTTTTTTCTCTATATAAAAGTAATGTGATAATTTAACTGTCAGCCTCGAGAGGATTGCTCATGTGTTTCCAGGACTATCACACCGTGTGACAGTTCGAAAAAACTGTCACACAGCAAACTGTCACACGGGGAACTGTCACACCCCTGCTGTAACGTCGTTAGAACGTTTGAAAGACACAACGACATGCAAGCACGAAACTGTCAAACATGGATCAACACATGTACACGCGTTTTCAAAACGCCACAGACGTAGAGATCGAGTCATTATTAACGGACAGAGATAGCCAAAACACTAAAAGGGTCATACAAACGTTTGTCAAGTTAATGGAGGACCTATATAGCAGATTCTCATACCAGCACAAACATCTATATAGAGAAAAAAACGTAAAGGTATAATAAAACAGATATCAAATTGGGGCAATTCGGACAATAGTAATTTTGTCAGCCCCTCATCAACAACGGTTGCCCTCGGGCTAAAGCCCTCGTGCAACAGTTGTTGCTTCGGGGCTGACAAAATTACTATCGCCCTCATACCCATTTGATAACTGTATACTAGAAACTTTGATCATTATATCACGTCATTATATCAGAAATTAGAATTAGGTAAGGTTAGGATTCTCTCGACGACCAGCAGACAAACGACTAACTAGGTAAAGTCATTCCAGATATATATCTGTTGAGCCGTATTGGTGGATACAAGGCGAATCGGCTTGAATCGATTCGAGATGAAGTGAATTTAAGTCCCTAAAATATACGAAAGATACTTATTACTTAACGATACAGGTACATAATATAATTCAAAATCAAGCACACCCAAGCAATGATACACATACATATAGAAGGGCTGATTGATAAGTTGTGAGCCTCATATTGAAGGATTTTAATAATGTTGTACCATGACTTGTAAATGAACGTAATTTCTTTTTGTTGATAAGCTGATAAGCTCAACACTGAATAATTTGGTTAGGGTTATTTTCTTAACGTCCTACCAACAGCCATGCAGAGTCATTTAAGGCCGTACCAGGATTCGGAGGTGGAGGAAAGCCGGATTACTCAGAGAAAAAGCCTACGGTCAGTACCAGGCAACTGTCCCACATGGGTTTCGAACTCGCAACCAAAAGGTGGAGGGCTAGTGATAAAGTGTCGGGACACCTTATCAGCTCTGCAACCGCATTCCCCGCAAGGCTGAATAAAGAACTTAAACTTGAATTTTATAACAGTTTAACGAGTAAAAACATTCCTTTAGATACAAGTATGCCGCTTCTAGTTCACAATTTACACAGGAGGTTTTGCTAACATAGCTTTTGAAACAACAGCTGATCGCCCTCATTCGCACTCAACACAAACCTTTTTGCACATTCGTTACCATATGTATAATGTACCAGGATTCGGAGGTGGAGGAAAGCCGGATTACTCAGAGAAAAAGCCTACGGTCAGTACCAGACAACTGTCCCACATGAGTTTCGAACTCGCAACCAAAAGGTGGAGGGCTAGTGATAAAGTGTCGGGACACCTTATCCGCTCTGCAACCGCATTCCCCGCAAGGCTGAATAAAGAACTTAAACTTGAATTGTATAACAGTTTAACGAGTAAAAACATTCCTTTAGATACAAGTATGCCGCTTCTAGTTCACAATTTACACAGGAGGTTTTGCTAACATAGCTTTTGAAACAACAGCTGATCGCCCTCATTGCACTCAACACAAACCTTTTTGCACATTCGTTACCATATGTATAATGTATAAACATTGTGACAATTGAGGTAGCGCTATGGTTTTCGGGTGTGTGTGCATACTTTATTTTTAGTGTCGTGGCTATTCACTGATGTAGGAGCCGCGATGGCCGAGTGGTTAAGGTGTCCCGACACTTTAACACTAGCCCTCCACCTCTGGGTTGCGAGTTCGAAACCTACGTGGGGTAGTTGCCGTAGGCCGGTGGTTTTTCTCCGGGTACTCCGGCTTTCCTCCACCTCCAAAACCTGGCACGTCCTTAAATGACCCTGGCTGTTAATAGGACGTTAAACAAAAAAAAAACAAAAAAAAAATCACTGATGTCGAAGGCCTATATAGCTATACAACTCCAACTTCCAAAACCTTCCGAAACCTTCCGAGCTCCTGTGAGTGTCATCTCCTAGCGATACTAATTTGACCGTTTAGACATGGAATCTGTTTCAAACGAAAAATCTTCGGAATGGTCGTCTGCTACTGTCAGGACGACGTCCGTTCAGAAATAAAAGTTTATTTGATTTTAAAATATCGTACATATAGTCGATAGAAACTTAAGTGTTTTCGGAAAAAACAATCGCTACTATCTTGTATTGTATGTAATTATCTGTCAAGTATGTACTGTATATAACTGTACTGATAAACCGTATGGTTTAAAGTAATAAATGAATTGAATTGAATCCAGTGCAAAAAAACGTTCAACGACGCATCACTGTTATTACATGACAACGATATATCAATGACCAACAAAAAAAAAAAAAAAAAAAAAAAAAACTTAGACTTAAAATAAAAATAAGAAATTATTCAATTATTGACAATTTTGCGATAGCTCCTCAAGTATGTGAAATATGTAATGAAGCTACATTTTTGAGAAAAAAAATGATGTTAATATACAGTCGATATGAATACAATTTTAGTGACAGATAACAGTTCAATTCTTAGATATCACACCGATTGATCACAACGTTATAACCATTTGTCAATATATGACTCACAAATATCAGGTCGAATTAAAACTATAAAAAAAACTTCTTGTAGGAGTTTATACATTACCAACCGAAGACAAAAGGAATTCTCGTGATGTTCCTTTAATAAAATTTATTTCATTTAAACCACTTTAGCAATTTAAAAATATTTTTAAGATGTTTATTATGATTAATTAACTCAATCGTCTAGGTTTTTAGTTAATATTTTTGAAGGATTGCACTCACAGACGAGCCATTATGTATGGAGAACCAGACAATAATCTAGTCAGCCATGAACCATATCAAGATTCTCATCAAATCAATATGGAAATGTTTTAAAATCAAGGTACAGGGTTAAACTGGGAATTAACGTCCATCATGACATGATTGTTATTACTGAATCGTTGAGTGAACATTTTTACAGTACAATTTTGCCGCAAGGCCTTTCAGCCATCAAGGGCGTCTCTATGTATTTATATTAATGACATATATATTTTACATTAAAATGATTTTATTAAATGAAATGATTGGTTCAACCTTTATTAGGGGTGGGAGAAATAAGGTGACCTAAGTCTATTAAAGCGCGTGACGATTGTTAATTCCAGTTGACCATGGCGAAGAACACCCCGATGGTGCTGGCGTTGGTGGCTCTATCAATACAATATGGCACCATTCAGAGTATCCCTGTCGATGATGAGACCAAAGGATGTGAGTACAAGCACCATAGTTAAATTACAACAGAAATATTTACTTATTTTAAATCAGAACACATTAGTAACGGTAATATATAAACTAGATTATGTTTTCGTAAGCTACTCAAGGGTTTAAATCGTTGAAGGACAGCCACCATGTTTCCACACCTAAACAATAACAATAACAAAGTAAGTAACCTAGATATTGTGGAATCAGTAAGTTTTATTACAAAAGTACCCCCTCCCGCTTTTAAGGATGTACACATGTGTAATGTAAAAAAAAAAAAAAAAACCTGTATTTTTTTTTCTCATATACATTTTTGGAAATGGGTGTTAATGGAATATCAGAAAATACAAGAAAAGGTATATGTTCGCGTGCTCGTTTGTGTGGTATGATCGATAAAACATACTTATTTGACATAATATGGACTTTTAAGTAGACTTTTGAACTTTTAAAGGACAGACGACAACAAGATCATGTTGTCAAGATGTGCTGTCAGATATGTATGTTTGCTTGCAGAACAGAACTGACGAAAATAGTATTTTCTTTTAAATTATGGAAGTTTATTTTCTATAACCTGTTCATTTAACTCAGAATAGCAATTCAAATTACCCCTACCTCTTCCTTTGCAATAGTAAAAATCCATGTTTTCACCAATGTTTAAGTACTTTTAAAAGTTTTGTTATTAAAATTGATCTTAAATATATCTAGCAGATCAAAGGAAAACAAGTTTTTTTCTAAAACAGCCATACAAATGGGAGGTCCGTGTGCTTTTTGTCCCATTATTATTTGTGTTATTTTGTACCATTTCCGGGTTATAAATCCAAAGTGCGTAAGTTACACCAGATATGTAAGACAAAAAGATATCAAAAATGTATAATTTTCCATATTATTACATTATGTTTTCATTATATTGCACATTACAATGTGGAGCAGCACAAACGAACTTATTACAATTAAAAATGGACACACACTGATGATTTATATAATTTTATAGTGGCTGGAATGCATTGTTTCCAATATAAATAGGTGAATATTCAGGTATTAAGTTTCAGGGCTATTTATTAAAATACTCACTTAATCTATTACGTTGGAATCACATGCTAATTGCGCTGGGCATTGATTTCTTGTTGTTGGTGTGTGGAGGCTCCCCTGTTGACAGATGAAAGTGCGAGTAGAATTACTTAATGTATGAATTAGCGAAAGCGCGAAAGAAGTCTTCAAATGATTAAAACCGTTATCAAGGTATCAGAACCAAGGAGTTATAACACGCTGTACGGTAATTGTGTTTTTTTTTGACTCCTCGAGGCGAAATGAAAATCAAAACATTGATGAAAAACCCCACAATTGCAAAAAAACTAAATGAAAAAAGAGGAACAGCGACAAAAGACATTAAGGATATATTCGTTTACGAAGTCAATACATCCCCTTTACATCTAAAAATTTGTTTAGGCAAATTTTAAATTTTTCAGTCGCCCCCTCTGGCTTTCCACACTTTTGGCAGCACTTAGCATCACTGACAAGCCCTAGAAGGACGAAGCAGCTGCATGATGCATTTGTATGTTCTATCTTTCGGCATCTACTTCTATTTTTTGTTATTTATGCGCTATTTACTTGATTTTGTGAAACCTTTCCAAGTAATTTGCTCTCAGATAAGCACGTCAGCAATGTACTTCACATTAGGGCGAGCCAGAGAGATTAACACACACTCTCCACAAACATAGGTATCACAGGTATTATACATAAACGAGCACATGTTGCCGCAAATGTAAGTAAATATTTTAGCAGTGAAGTATAAATCCCTAAAATGGTTTGTTTTTGCTTCGAAGGAAAAGCGGAATCCAAATTGATATGCGTGCCGCGTTCATGACAAATCAATGATCCGGGGGTATGGGGATGAGGGGGTTTGGGGTTGGGGTGGTGGGTGGGGGTTGGGGTTGGGGTTGGGGTTGGGGGGGGGGGGGGGGGGGGGGGGGGGGGGGGGTAGTACGGGCACTGGGTAATCGGCACCTTTCCTTGTAAAAAACACATTAATTTACGATATGTGTTTGCCGTGTTTATCTTGCACGTGAACCACCCATGGCAACTGCGGCGCCAATTAAGTACAAGTATGTAAAGGCTATATAGTATAAACACTTTACTGAAATGATTACTTTTTCATATTATTTTCTTTCTTTCTGTCTTTCTATTTTTCCAAGCACCACTATAGAAGACGCCATTGTAATATATACCCTTGTTATAAGTATGGTGCAACGACGAATGAAAACTGTGCGATACTGCGTACAATTAAGCAACATTTATTTGGCGGGCTTCGACTCCCAATACTTTTAGGAGATAAATTGTCATCGATAAATGTATTCTCTGAAGCAGTTTTGTTTAATAGAATGTTTACTATTGTTACTATAGATATACTTGTAAAACATCTAACAAGCTCCCACCCAAGTAAAAGCTATGTGCTATCTGTGATTAAAACAAAAAATCCCACAGTCTACAGCTACAAATTACGTGGGTATATATTAGAGCATGTTGATCGGGCAAAGTATTTAGGTGTTACCATCTAATCTGTCCTAAAATCGGACTCCCATATCAATATTATCTGCCCAAAAGCAAATTCAACTTTTGCTTTCTGAGGCGAAATCTCAAAACTGCAGACATACAAATAACTAGTACAACCATCATTAGAGTATACCCGCACAGTACAGGACCCACACACCCAATCCACCATAGACAAAATAGAAATGGTCCAACGCAGGACTACGTGCTATATTCCCGGTATATTTCCGATATCCAATGTCGGTCCATGAAATACAATTTGGTATTTCACGGCCTACGTGGAGAATTCCCTGGCGAGGATACCAAATACGGATTACGGAATTAACGAACAATTCCCGGCCGACGTCGAGGCAAGGCGGAGAAAGCTCTATCCGGTTTTGAAGGAGATGAAGAGAAATGGTCATAGAACTAAGTTAGTGAGAGATAGACTGTATGTTGATAGGCAGCTGTACAGCGCGGACGAAGCAGTTGCAGCTGCTGGCAGTCGGTCTCTTGACCACTCGGATACCAATTCCGACAGGCGTTCATTTCGCGATTCACGATCTGTCAATGACGGACGGGGCTCTCGTGGGCCGGAGTCGGCAACTGCCGAACGTTCCTATCGTGATGCCGAATTCGACCCGACAAGACGCGAAACGGAGGAACACTAACACTCCCAGTTAGGGGTGTCGGGGAGGGCCAAGTGTACATATGTACCCAACCGAAGCGAACACTCGGTTAGCGATGTGAAAATTATTTCTTGGAATGTTAATGGTGGCCTGGACAATAAATTGAAAATACCAGAATTTAAAAACTTTATACTAACCTATGATATCATATTTTTGTCAGAGTGTTGGATACCAAATGATTACATGTTAGATATTGACGAATTCATATCCATTGTTATCCCAAGACGATTAACTCGTTGTACTCAAGGAGGTGGAATTGTACTTCTTATTCGTGAGAACATATCCAATTATATATCGGTTGTTAACTCGATTTTTGATACTATCGTACCCGTGAATATTAGTAAGAGTTTAGTTTACACAGAGGAAGATATTATGCTTATTTTTACATATATACCCCCAAGTTCATCACAATATTATACGTACTATAATTGTGATGTATTTATGGAGTTAGAAACGCTTATCCTGGAGGCCTCTGCTTCGAAACAAGTAATGTTGTTAGGAGACCTAAATAGTCGAACTCGTAATATGGATGATTTTATTAATTATGATTTTATCCATGAAAGTGTCCGAAATCACCTTGAATCTATATTTAATTACATATGCGATGATGTTGACAAAAATCTCCCCTTTAGACATAACCCTGATACCGGTATCAATGATTATGGTTCAAGAGATTAATCAAGTTGTGTAAGTCTACTGGTCTGCGAATTAGAAACGGCAGAGATAATGATGGTGCTTCCAATGATTTCACATTTTGTGGTCATAATGGTTTGAGTGTGATTGATTATTTACTGATGCCCTTTTCCCTATTTCCAATTGTAAAAACATTTATTGTTTGTAACTTTACAGAGTATTCAGATCATGCTCCTCTACATGTTCAACTTTTTACTGAAAATTTCAGCATGGTAAATAACTCGACCAAAGAAGATGAGTCGAATCGAAAAATGAAATCTAATTTTAGGTGGAATGATAATTTCAAGTATCAGTTTTTAGAATTTTTAAACATCAACTCTGATCATCTTAAAGAACATGTCCTGATTAGGGGTAATCTGAACCAGGAATCTATTGATGTAAGTGTCAATCGATTCACCGCTGAATTACAAAATATTATGGAGCCTTTCTTTAAGAAACATGTACCTGCCGATTGTTTTAATAAAGCTAGGACTTGAAGAGCTCAGTATCCAAATGGTCAAACTACTGAAGACCAGCCATGGTTTAACGACGAAATTAAATTTTTACGTAGGCAGTATTTAAGTGTTCTTAGTCCCTTTAACAAAAATAAAAATTCAGTGACGCACGCTGAGCTGATTACAAAGAAAAGACGTTATAAAATTCTTGAAAAAAAAGAACAAAAGACAATACATGTTGCACGAGGGTGATAGGTTAGAATATCTGCGTAAGCATAACCCGAAATATTTTTACAAAAAATTGAGTAAAAACAGAAACTCTAATTCACCCCAGATTTCAATAAATCAGTTGTTTGACCATTTCAATAATGTAGCTAACAATGGTGTTAACTCCGTTTCTACAATCGAGAACGAGGCTGAAGTCGGTGAGGCTGTAATTTTTGAAGAGTTAGATATTGATTTTTCTATTAATGAAATACAATGTGCAATTAATAACCTTAAACGTTTTTAACTATAAATTCCTCAATACGTCTTCCTCTCTCATCTGTGTTCGGGGAGCCCCACAGACTGTTATGCCCATTAAAATCTCCGAGAATTATGTATGGTGCTGGGAGTTGCGAGACGAGGTTATTAAGTTGCTCACTAGTGAAAGCAATACTCGGAGGAAGATAAATTGAACAGACAGTTACTTGTCTGTGTAAAGTTGCACAGACAGCAACAGCCTGTAAATTTGTGTTTAACGTGATAATTCTGTGAGGAACAACCTGTGTCTTTTTAACAATAATACCCCAACATATCTACACCCTGCTACAGGCTCCCGTACCCACATAGACCTATCATTATGTCATCCATCCATTTTACTCGATTATGACTGGAGGGTAAATGATGATCTATGTGGGAGTGACCACTTCCCTATTTTTCTTAAGAATATTGGGAACCCTCTTGATAAACCACTTCCTCGATGGAATGTGCACAAAGCAGATTGGGGCCAATTCCAACACCTGTGCAACGAGGAGCTTACTGTAGAAAAATTCACTAACCTCGATGACCCAATTAAAACATTCACTGAAACGATTACTTCTATTGCCACAAAAACGATACCAAAGTCCGTCCCAAAACCTACAAAGTTCCTTTTATCTGAAGAATCTTTTATCAATAGATCCGGCCGAAAGGCAGCTCTAAAACGATTCCTGACTTCCCCTACAACTGAAAATTACAATAATTTTAAAATTTGGAGGGCGGAGGCTCGGCGATCTATTAAATCCGACAAAAAGAATAGCTGGAAGGAATACATTTCTAAAATATCTTCAAACACATCATCTAAAAAGGTATGGGATCAGATACGAAAAATAAGTGGAAAAAGAAAAACGGCACCATCATCCCATCTTATCAATAAAAAACAAATTTTCTCTTCTAAATCAGAAATTGCAAATGCATTCGCCAAAAATATATAGCCCAAAACTCATCAGCCAAAAACCACCCCCAAAAATTTCAAAGATTTAAAAAAGAGAAAGAAAAGAAACGCCTTAATTTTAAATCCTCCAACACAGAAAGTTACAATAAACCATTCGATCTCCCAGAGTTGCTTGAATCCTTAAACAAATCACAAGATTCAGCAGCTGGGCCAGATGAAATTCCGTACCAATTCCGAAACATCTACCGGAATCATCCTTACGTTGTCTCCTTTATATTTTTAATCAAGTCTACGAATCTGGAAAGATCCCAGATTCTTGGAAGAAATCTACAATTATTCCAATTCCAAAACCTGGTAAGGACACCACTGAACCAAATAATTATCGTCCAATCTCTCTAACGAGCTGCATATGTAAAACACTTGAACGGATGATAAACACTAGACTAGTTTGGTTCCTTGAATCTAATGATATTTTGAGTCCACTCCAAAGTGGATTCAGAAACCGCAGAGGAACGGTAGACCATCTGGTAAGATTAGAAACTTTCATTCGAGAAGCTTTCGCGAAGACGGAGCATCTTGTCGCTGTGTTCTTTGATCTGGAAAAGGCATACGATACTACATGGCAATATGGTATTGTGAAAGACCTGCATGAAATTGGTGTACGTGGGAATCTCCCAAAATTCATCGCAAACTACATATCTGACAGACATTTTAAAGTTCGCGTAGGTTCAACTTATTCTGAAACAGCCAAACAGGAAATGGGAGTCCCTCAGGGTGGGATCCTTTCCGTAACACTTTTCGGTCTGAAAATCAACAGTATAACTAAATGTCTCGGTAAGTCAACTGAAGGGTCTCTCTTCGTTGATGACTTCTTGATCTACTATAGGTCAAAGAACATGCACACGATAGAACGACAACTTCAACAATGTTTAGGCAAACTACAAACATGGGCAGATGAAAACGGCTTCAAATTCTCCAAATCAAAAACTGTCTGCATGCACTTCTGCCAAAAACGAAAACCACATAATGATCCAGATCTAACATTAAATGGCATCAAAATTCCAGTTGTCGAGCAGACTAAATTCCTCGGACTATTGTTCGATTCGAAACTTTCCTTTGTTCCACATATAAAATACTTGAAGGATAAGTGCTCAAAGGCAATGAATATTTTACGAGTACTATCCCATACTGACTGGGGCGCAGACCGTGAAATGCTTCTGCGCCTTTATAAGGCACTTATTCGATCAAAACTCGACTATGGGTCCATCGTTTATGGATCGGCACGGAATTCTTACCTGCAAATGTTGGATCCTATCCATAATCAAGGATTACGTCTAGCACTTGGTGCTTTCCGAACAACACCAGTGCAGAGCCTTTATGTAGAGGCAAATGAACCATCTTTAAATGACAGAAGGAAAAAACTTTCTCTTCAATATGCTGCCCAATTGAAATCCAACCCGAAAAATCCGGCTTTTGACCTTGTCGTCAATCCGCAATACCAAAACATATTTACTCAAAACCAAAAACTCTTACCAACATTTGGCATTAGAATTTCGAATTTTCTTCATGAACTTAACATAAGCTTAGACAACATAGGCGAATACACCGTATCGGATGTACCGCCATGGCTTGTCGAAACACCTGATATTAACCTATTCTACACGTGAGGGCAAAATCGAGTGCATTACCCGAAGAACACAAATCCTCCTTTCGGGAATGCATTAAAGATTTTCCCGATCACGTTCAGATCTACACTGATGGCTCAAAAGATGGAGTAAAGGTCTCCGCAGCATGCTATTCCGATCACCATTGCTCTTCAATCCGCTTACCAGATGGTGCCTCTATCTTCTCTGCGGAAGCATATGCCATCGATTTGGTCCTCGACCATATCGAAGAAAAACGCATTAGAAAGGCAATCATTTGTTCCGACTCTCTATCTGTCCTTCAGAATTTACAATCACGAGATCCAAAGAATAAACTCATACAAAACCTTGTTTTACGAATATCTCGTATCTTAAAAAATGCAAAATAACACTACTTTGGATTCCGAGCCATGTCGGAATTAAAGGCAACGAACTTGTTGACCGCCAAGCAAAACTTGCTCTAAATCTGCAACAAACAAATATTAAAATACCATATACAGATTTCAAACCTGTAATTAGTTCTGCCATTCAGAGTAAATGGCAGCAACGCTGGTCTCTCGAGACGAGCAACAAACTTTTTAAAGTACAACCAAAACTTAAAACATCAAAACCAAGTCGGAAGGATCGTAGAGAGGAAATAGTCCTCTCTCGGCTCCGTACCGGGCACACATATCCTACTCATTCGTTCCTTTTCAAACGAGAGGATCCACCGGTGTGTTATGCATGTGATGCTCAATTCACAGTGGAGCATTTTTTAATAGAATGTTCCGATTTCAAGCACATTCGTGATAAATACTTTCGAGTCCCGGATATGAAAACCCTTTTCAGTTCCGTGGATTCGAAAACAATATTTAGCTACTTGAAAGAAATCAATCTATTTTATAGACTTTGATGTCTTTTACGTTACTGTCTTTGACGTTCTATTTATATAACAAAGTTCACATAATCTATTCGTACATATACATATTTTACCATTTTTAACCAACTTTTTTATCATAATGATCTAAATATACAATACGGATGCTTTTAAAAATGACAAATTTTATCTGATTTTAACTTACAAAATAAAACATGTTAGTATATTGTTTGGCCCTAAATGACCCTAGTTGTCGATGGGCCGTAAAACATAAACAAACAAACCTTAAACGTGGTAAATCACACGGTTTGGACTGTTTGTTAAATGAATGTTTTATTGAAGGTAAAGCGTTCTTATTGCCCATGTTGCATACATTATTTAATAATATTTTAAACTCTGGATGTTTTCCGTCTGAATGGTCTACTGCTGTTATTGTACCTGTTCACAAGAAAGGGAATCGAACTGATCCTAACAATTATCGGGGCATTAGCCTAATTAGCTGTTTATGTAAATTGTTTACCTCAATTCTCAACAAAAGATTATTAGATGTCTGTACCAGACATGACATTTTAACGGACGCTCAATTCGGATTCAGACCTGGTGTTAGTACAATTGATGCTATATTCGCTTTGCAAACTATAATTTCGAAAACTTTGTCTAAGAAAAAACGTCTTTATTGTTGTTTCGTAGATTTTCGTAAAGCGTTTGACTATGTAGATAGAGTAAGTCTCTGGTACAAGCTGTCCAAAATAGGTATTCGGGGAAAATTTCTGGCAACGGTCAAATCTCTTTATACTTCAGTTAAATCTTGTGTTTTAATAAATGGAAATTGTTCAATTTTTTTCTCTAATAACGTCGGATTGATGCAAGTGGAAATTTTGTCTCCTTTACTTTTTTTCTTTGTTTATAAACGATTTTGAGAATAGTTTTATTGAAAATGGTGCTCCTAGTTATGATTTTGGAGAATTGAGTCTATTCCTTCTTCTGTACGCTGATGATCTGGTGTTGTTTTCTGAATCAGTTGAAGGGTTGTAAGGGCTTTTAAACAGTTTAAATACCTATACAGATAAATGGAAGTTAACAGTAAATACAGAAAATCTAAGATTGTTATTTTTCGTAATGGCGGCATAGTTTAAGTAAACGAAACTTGGACTTTCAATGGGGAATTGCTTTCAGTAGTTGATCAGTTTTGTTATTTAGGCGCCCTCTTCCGATTCAACAATAAATTTAGTTTTATGTCTAAACATGTGGCTGAACAAGGACGAAAAGCTCTTTTTGCTCTTCGCACCAAATGTAATAATATGAGTTTGAATATCAAAACTATGTTGCACCTTTTTGATACATATGTCGGAAGTATTCTTTTTTATGCCTGTGAAATATGGGGAATTAATAAAGCGCTTGAAGTAGAAAAAATTCATTTGGAATTTTGCAACAAATTTACTTGGTGTAAAGAAATCTACATGTAACGCTATGGTATACATTGAACTTGGTCGCCAACCGCTAGCTAATACACAATGTTTAGGATGTTAAAATATTGGTTTGAATTATTAAATTCGGATAATTGTATCTTAACTGAGGCGTATGACTTTCTTTACAGGGAAACGGAGAAGGAACGTCCTAAGCAAAATTGGATAGTTTTTCTAAAACGAAAATTATTTGAGCTAGGTTTTGGTTATGTCTGGGCAAGACAGACACCCACCGACATTTATCTTTTGCCTCTAATTAAACAGAGAATTGAAGATCAGGCCAATCAAAATGTATTTAATTCAATACAAACCTCGAGTAAATGTGAACTCTATAGGCATATAGTTGATAAGATGGCCTTACAATTCTATCTGACTAAATCATTACCAAAACAACGAAGAATCATGATTACTAAATTTCGTCTATCTGCCCATAATTTAGCTGTAGAATCCGGAAGATACAGGAATATAGAAAGGTGTTACAGATATTGTCCATATTGTAATTCATTAGATGTTGAAGATGAATATCATTTTCTACTTGTCTGTCATTGTTATACTGATATTAGGAAGAAATATGTAAAGAAATATTTTTGGCACAAGCCATCAGTTCTCAAAGTTATCGAATTATTAAACTCAAGAAGTCAGAAAGAATTGAATTTGTTAGGAAGATTTATTTCAGAAGCCTAAAACGTAGAATTGTGTAACTATATTATTATTGCAATGTATTTTTCAAAGTGCTGCTCTCTGTCCGATATTTGTATGTTCTTCAATCTGTCCGTTCGTCCGCCTGTTCCATTATTTTGATACCTGTACAGGTGTAAGGATTAACCGTTCAATTTCGATATACCTTAGTACATATAACTACATATTAATTCAAAGTATTATCTAATGATTATATGTATGAAATTTCATATCATTACTCTAGGTGGAAATGTGTACCGCCTTAGTATTATGTAACATGTACACTGTAGAGTGTGAGATTTTGTGTAAATGTATCATGTATATGTATATATGTTTGTTAAAAACCGATGTGCCGAAAGGCCTAAGGTAATACAAGAATTGAATATTCTAAACAAACATCTGCACGATCACCGAACATCCAGCGTGCCTGAAATGCTAGACCACCTGGAATTGTGTCCCCTAGCAGGCAGACGAAGAGATGCTCATCAGACCATGTGATATAACATTATCAAGAACAAAGTTGCTTTAATGAAATCTGATAGGCTTACTCCCCTTACTAGGTATTACAGGCATAGCCATCAGCTCTCATTTCAATTACACAATTCCAAATCCCTTGCTATAAATTCCCATTTTCAAAAAAACTATATGTGAGTGGAAAACATTACCACCAGAAATCGTCTCCTGTCCCACCGCCGACTCATTTAAATAAGTCATCTACCGTCAATATACCACCACAAAGCATAGCCAAATGATTTTTCAAGCTTTTATCTGAATATACATAGATTTTTTTAATTGTTGAAGTTGGCCAGTACCATATCATCTTCGCTAGCCAAGGCTTCTGATTACGTTACACTCCACCAGAAGCCTTGGCTAGCGAAGATGGTACCATATAGGCATAGACATAGTGGTTACCCTGTATAACTACATGTACATGTTAAAATGTTTAAAATAAAGATATCAAAATATAGAGGATATTGAATGGTTTCCCGTTTAATATAACACATATTTCACGAGTATGACAGAATATCGCTATATATATATATAAATATATGTTAAATTTAACGGGGAACCATTCAATTTTGTTTTTATTGCATTTCATATACTTAAAAACAAAATGAAAACATCGAAAATTTATATTGTCAAAAAGTTTTGGAAAGGACTGATCAGCGCAATTTAAGCGTTTTCTGCTGTTATCGGCGAATCTGTGCATGAATAGCTAACGTTAAGTGAGTATTTTGTCAAAAACTAGTCAGAATATTTCGGAAATACAGCAAAATAACCCATTAATCGGCAAGTTTCAACGAGGTGAATACAAAGGTCCGCTCTGATTGGTCAAAAACGGAAAACCTTATATTTCACTGCAAAACTTATATTTTCACTGCAAAATCTTATATTTTCACTGCTCATTGCTGCAGTGAAAATATAAGTTTTATTAGTTTGATAATTTTCTATATTTCACTGGCAAAAATGCAATAAAAGTGTGTATTCAATATCGTACAAACCGTATTAACCTCCATAAATTAAACACTGCTGAATGACTCAGCGATAAGTGTAATATAATTTTTATTACTTATGTTACAACCCACACGTCAATCATTTAAAACATTATACGAATGAGGGACTAAGATCATTAACCGCATAAAACATTAAATAAAAACCGCCTGATGAAACCATTTAAATTGTTGATGGTCGCCTGTCACCATAGAGAACTGGTCACATCGAGATATCGCCGCTATATTTATGTGTTCAGAGTAATGGATACATTATGTGTACTAGCTCTAATTACTCACCTTGCGATTCAGGCCATTGAGATACCATCATCTTGTTTTTACAAGTTTAAAACATTACCTTAAGATTAATCGATACAGCCAAACAGCGCCATGTGATAGTTCAAAAATCTTTTTTTATGGGATGTCCCCAGAACGCCATAGAACGTCAATGCTTACATATATCACATTGTATATTGTATATTGGCCCTGATTGGTTTCTTATTTTATTCTCGTTAAACTTTTTCAAAAGTAGCTGCCCTTTGAGCACATAAATCTGTGCCCCCATTTAAGTAAAGACATGTTAACATTCGACATTTGTTCTGAAGTTTAACTTTTTTTGAGTTGTCTACTTTACCGCTCGGTCAGTTTCCACATTTACATATATGCATTAACATTGAATTATCCGGATAATTCTGTAGTATTTGGTATTTGGATACCAAACAGCGCCATTTGAAGTTCAAAAATCTTTTTTTATGGGGCGGATGTCCCCAGAACGCCATAGAACGTCAATGCTTACATATATATCATTGGATCTACATGTTACACTGATAATTATTGTGATTATTTACCCCAGTAGTCACGGGCGTCCTGCGGATCGGTCAGTTATGAAGGTCGAATTCGTTAACGAGAGCTTAGATATAGTTTCTATTCCACTCTCTGGAATCTGACTTAAAGTTCATCTGGTTACATTATTTCTTATATTTATTTAACTTGAACAGTTTTTTTTTATGTTATTGGGATATCACAGAAAACCAGGGTGTTATCTGAATAACCAAAATTTTATAATTGACTTAACACGATTTCTGTGGGAATCTACAAATATTTTTCTTTAGAAATTATTACGCAGTTTTAGCTGTATGAGCCAATCAAAAGCGATTTTGCCAGCAAGATTAAATTAGAAAAAAAAGATATTTACGCAAACACTACCACATAGTATTCTAGATGAATTAAGCCTTTTTGCACTTACTTTACAACTTGTGAAGTCCGTAATCATTATACTTCAATCACGCTTGCCCTTCTTCCTATGTGTAGAAATAGTGTTTTTAAATGATTACGAAGAATCAATATCTGCGATCTCGGAAAGACCCTTATAAAGCTCGATATTTTTAAACAGACATAATCGCCTACCTTTTTTTGAGACGCTGGGCAAAAATACATTTAGGTGAAGTACATCTCAACAATTTCTTTTATAAATCCCATCAACTTCAACATTGCGGCACTACTCAAGAAACCTGTGCAACACAACCATCGGATAAATACATAAAAAGATACCATAAATATGTATATTGCCTAAAGTATTACTTATAATTACATTTAATGTGTTTTTATGGTCTAAGATAAACAGTGTTCAGAGAAAACTTCTGTGTGAACAAAAAACCTCACTGCAAAATATCCGATCGGGGTAGGGGAGGGGGAGCGGGAAGGGAGGAGGTGGTGGTGGTTATCGGGGCTAGATTACTACAGTTGTGCGCCAATATTACACAGTAAATTGTGAGCCGATATTACACTATAAAATATCTTTTGTAGAGACATATATATTGTGAGCATATATTTCACTTTAAAATACCTTTTTGGGTGACATCTCCATAATGAGGCAATATTACACTGTATAACATCTGTTCGGGAGATTTCGACAATGTAAGCCAATATTACACTGTATAACATCTGTTCTGGAGATTTCGACATTGTAAGCCAATATTACACTAAAATATATGTTGTGTAGACATCTATATTGTGGTTCGATATTACCCTGTAAAACATCGGTTCGGGAGAGTCTACATTGTGAGCCAATATTACACTGTAAAATATCTGTTGGGCGAACATAAAAGATATCTGTTGGAAAAACTACCATATTATTGGCCCATACAACACTGTAAACCTATCTGATGTGGATACTTCATAATTGTTGGCCAATATTTCACTACACCTACTCATGTGATGTAAACGATTCCTCAATTAAAAATCATTCTGAATAGTGGCATCAATTTCAGAATTTTTCGGATCGAAGGCAAGGTTTCAAAAGATCTTCCAATGACCAAGGAAGTGCATTGGTCTGCAAAATGTAAATTGACCACAAGTTACATGTGGGTTTCCCTTGCGAACATTTAATTATTTGACCAACTCCATCTAGTTGTTTGATAAATTACCTCAATGTCGTTCCTAGAATATCATAGAGATATCTGTTACCCGAGTTGCATTTTTTCCTGTTTATTTCATTACCATCAGCTCTTCAATTCTGTGGGTTTTTTCTTCTCATCTACGTGATCTTCGTCCTCATATCACGCTGCTTGCTGCACAGACATTAAAATAGGCAAATGCTGTTAAAACCACACTCTGCCAGCTGAATATCTCCTTTTTTTAATCCAGTATAGTATAAATCAACACATCAAATAAATATATAAATGGTCACGTAGTTATGATGACAGTGCAGACAAGTAAAATGTCGAATTTTCAAGGCAAATCGCCTTTTATCACAACACAATTACAAACGATTAATGAGGGATATTTCCCATAAACTCATAATCTCTTGTCATATCCTCTTAAAATCTCCTCCTCCTTATTCAACTACTAATTCTCTGCGCTGATCCTATTCAATTTCCTTTAATTTCTTTTACTCTCTCATTTCTTCTTTCTTAAAAGCAATACATATCACAGTTAATTAGCAGTTTTACTATAGATTATTAATATACAATTATCTTTTATATAATGTTTAACTAATGATAAGGAACGGAATGATTCTGTGTATATATGGGAAAATTGAATTTTGTAAATGTATAATGTTCTCTAAAAAAATCTTCAAATCTTCAAATCTTCAAATATTTCTACCAAAATACGCTGTGTTATTCCACTCTCAAGCCATTATATAAATGTGCCGAATGTTGGATATATACATATGTTATATTCCTCTATTCCACTAGTGGAATATGACCTTCTGGTCTTTTGATTGGTCAAGATTTCGAACTTTGACCCGATCTGCAATAGTTATTGACGTCATCAATAATCGAATGACGTCACATCACCGGGTCCCGGCCGCCACCTGTATACCTTATTTGCATACGCGAACTTAGACTTGGCCATGTTTCCTTTTGATTCAAGCCAATATCATTGTGGTAAAACAGTTCACACGACTTGTTATTTTTGGATATTGAATTTACTTCACACTCGTTAGTTATTTTTCTAAAAGTTATAAAAGATACGAGCTTTAAAAAAATAACTTACTCGTGTGATATACATTTCATATCCAGCAATCACTCGTTGTGTAACCGCTATATATATAATACGCTTAAACATTCCGGAGAATTCACAAATTTATCTTAAGGTTTAAAAAATAAATCTGACTACAAGCCTGTCCTGAACTGATAATTGATACATTTGAGTTAACTCCGTTACTTTTGACTTTAACCGAACTATAGACTAAAACGAAAACACCTTTAGTGTCTGATCATTCAGCCCATCCCGATGAGATGACCTACATCAATTAAAATACATGTACTTATCCGTCGGTTAATAATTATGCTTTAAAAGCAAAACGTATTCATAAAACTAATTAAAAAACTCTGAAGCAGAACAATTCCATTAAGATAAGATATTATATCTAATTTTGAAGACACGTAAAAACATTTGAAGTACAAGTTAAGATTGGATAATCTATTCCATTAACATGAAATTAAAAAACCAACAAAGGGGTGGGTTCAATTTACATTAAAACATTTTTTTTTCATATTTCTTCTTAATTACCTTTTAATATATGTATTGTGATGTCTCCTCATGTGATGACGTCAGATGTTTATTCCTATTATATTACTGTGTTAATGACAGGGGTCATATGGAGATAGTTGACACCAATATCTTTAAACAGAAGAAGGAATTTGTGAAACATCAATGTTATACTTGGTTAAAGTATGGATGATAGGCATAAGTCTCTCGTCCTTATATCACGCTGGTTGCTGTGAAACTTTAAACTCTGTAAAGCCTATCAAAACCACTCTCTGTCAGCTTAGGTTATTCCTATTTAGCTCAAGTAGAGTATCAATCAGTTTATTAATATATTCATACAAAAATGGCCATGTATCAATAACAAAGTACACACAAGTATTTTGTCGAATTTTCGAGGAAATCTGTCTCTTTAACATGACACAAGTGACAAACGATCACATTCAGACAAAGAACCTGGGACAGTTAGATATAAGATGAACAACAAACATTATCGTTATGGTTGTGTTATGATCCCTTCGATCGGTAATGAATTACAAAAAAAAGTTAAATAATCTATTCCAGCATTTGTTATGGACCATTGTTTGGTCTGACTTCCCTTCTAGACTTTCAAACTGACACCAAACCTTATTATTGCGTTCAACAGGACAAAACGACTGTCTGATGTAAAAAGGGAAAAAATGAATATCGTATATTTTACAACAATTGTGAAAAGTCAACTTATAATAATCACACTTATTGGCCGGATAGAAGAGCGCGAGGGATTTTACCGTGAGAGAAACCGGTGTACCCGGATGAAACTCACACAGACGGGCAGGTGACCCCTAACCTTTTCACGTACGATCGGGGAATCGACCCTGGCCGCCTAGGTGAAAGGCAATTGTGTCACTACCCCGCCACCCAACCATCCTGAGGTAGTGGTATATTCATTTTATGTGATATATCATATGCATATCGAAAGTATTTGTCTTATCAGTAGTGTGGAAGGGAAGGGTGTCTCTCGCTTAGTATTTCCGACCGGTTTGTTGTCCTGAAATGGCTTGCATACAATTTCAGGTGTGCCAATATTGGGCGAAATAATAGTCGAATATACGACATATGCTTATCATCGTTTATAGTGGATTTTATGAAAAGGCCTGTAGATCCTCTTTTACAGCAGTTAGCTTAAACAATCTAGACAGTTCACGAAACTATTTTAAAGCGGAATACAAGACTGTCATGAATTGGTAATTAATATGATGGAATTAACTCTGATACTTTTGACTTTAACCGACCTATAGACTATCAACAAAATATCTTCAGTGTCTAATGACTCAGTCCTTCACGACAAAATTATCTAAATGAAATAAAATACATGCATTTACTCGTCAGTTGATAATCATACTCTAAAAGCACAACATATTCATATGTTAATTAAAAAAATCTGAAGCACAGCAACCTTTCTGGTTACATTCCATTAAGATGAAATGTTACATCTAATCTTAAAGACACGTGAAGAACATTTGAAGTATACCTGAAAAACCAATAAAATTGTTTTAGTTAAATATGTTTAACGTTATTACATTACTGCTTTAATATCAAGGGTCAAATAGAGATAGTTGACCCTAGCATTAGTAAACAGAGAACGGAAAGTGTGTAACATCAATGTTATACTTAGTTTGTGTACGGATGATATAGGCTATAATAGATACTTGACGTCGGTTTAAGAATAATACATATATATTGCCGTTGTGAAATCGTATATTAAAAGACAATTAATTAGAGCGTCGGTCATTTCTCCCAATACGCACCATTCACCTAGGTTACCAATAAAAATATTGGACGCATCAGGGGTAATCAACGTATATTTACTCCAGACACACTCGAACCTCCATATATTATCTCCTGACACTCGTGGACCATACGTTTTCTTCGAACATTTGCCCACCTCCATGCCTACTGACGGACCTCCATACTTTTTTTCTCTGGTCACTCGCGCACCTCTTTACTTTTTCTCTGTGCACTGTCGCACCTCCATCCTTTTTACTGGACACTCGCAGACCTCCATACGTGTTCTCTAGATATCAACGCACCTCCATACATTTTCTCTTGACACCCGCGCACCTCCATACATTTTCTCTGGACACTGGCACATCTTTTAACTATTCCTCCGGATACTCGCGCACCTCCATGTGTTTTTTCCTGACACTTGCACACTTTCATCCAGGCCTAAAAAATTCAAAGACCCTGCCTTACTCGACATAAAAGTTCCGTTGAAAACAGTACCTCGAATAAGGATATTTCGAAGGTTTTTCTTGGCCCGACTTTGAGATCACGAGGTCGCAATTGTTATAAAATACATATCTTCTTTAGTTATGCATCACATGTTGCCAAGGAAAGCATGTTGGAAAAATTAGCATGTATCTATGACAAACAATAGATTCGAAGCTTGTTGATTATCTTTGCCTGAATCAGTTGTTCCTACCTTTGAAAAGGTGTCTTAATACTAGTAGGCGATTTTTTTTTCAATTTCATCATCACCTGTTTAGTTTTGTTTGAAGCCTAAGGTAGTAAATTTCGTTATAGTCTATATAAGAAAATTTATATATTGTCTATTTCAGATATTTGTAATACCCTTAAATCTTATTTTAGTCAATTTCTTTATAGCCTATTAAAGTCGATGTCTTTCTAGTCTATTTTAGTCAATTTCTTTTAAGTTTACAAATGTATTTTGATAATATCCATTCAATTTAATAATAAAGTACGATATCCTATTGATTTCAGCAAGAGAAACTCTCCAAAATCGTATAGCTAAACAATGGAAAATGGGAGCACCAATCAAACTCACGGAAGAACAAAAGAAGGTAAAATATTTCTCTTAATCCCTATCTCTAAAATCTCTAAAAGATCAAATGATGCCAAATTGGTATCTCCACGTGTTAACGTTATCATGTAATAATAACAAACTTGCAAACGGTTTAATCACTAAATACCTTGAAATATTCAGACTCAGATTATCACACTAAAGATTTGTTTCTTTTTTCCCTTCCATTTCAGAATTGAGCAATATATTCTTATTGTTTTTATTTTGTACCTAAAATGTCTAAGCCAGTCTACACTAATGCCCGTTTTATGTTTGTAGAGCATGACGTTGGCAGATTACAACATATTGGTGAGAGAGATAGTTGAGGATTCTAACGGATCTCATTTGGTAAGTACAGATTATGTCGTTGACACTGTCGCGTTAACCGCGGTGATCAGTATCATGAAACATTCTTGAGTATTAACGTGATAAATATACCTACACAAATGCACTGACGTTTTGTTGTTATCATATCAATTAAAAATATCGTGAATTTTGATTTGGTTTGTTTTTTATGTGGATTTAAATTCGACACCTAATGTGAAATGAAGACGGTGCCCGCTGACAGCCGTTTTTATATAATGCCATACCTTTAGAAAGAAAAATACGCGTCACGCGGTCACGTTATACCTGCAAAAGATATTTTATAGATCTAAGCTTTATCGACAGTGGCACATAACGATACCCAAACATTTTTTAAAGTCACGTCGTGAAGAGATTTAGCACTGTAATAACTTAAGCTTAATATCATCTTAATTTGTTTTTAAATTTTTAAACATACGTCGCTAATTTACGTCGATTAACACAAAACAGGCGTTTAAACCGAGCGCCAGAAGGAGACTGCATCAGAATTACAAAATTCTTGAGAATATAAACATGCATTTTTTTTAATTAATTGTTAACTGTCCCTGGGCTACGATAGAGACTAATCGTTTTCTTGGCCGTTTCTCACGTTTTATTCAATCAGAAAATCGCATATTTAACGCCCATACAGAGAGAAAACCTTAATAGCCAAATTTAAACTATTCTTAGCATTTTACCATGACTAGTTTAACGCATCGGGAATTTTACTTTAAATAATGTTTTGTGTCGTTATATCTATTTTAACCAAAACATATGCTTGTTGTATCTCGCTTCATACTGTAACGGAATGACAAATTGTGCGCCCTTTCCCCTTAAACAATTTGGAACTTAATCGTTTTGCTCAATTTGCTGTTCAATCTTTCTTTGTTCCAAGCGCCGACTTAATTTTTTCGTGGTAGAATGATAACACTAATCTTAAACAAATAAAAATGCATGCTGCAGGAATAGATTATTGATCATTAAACAAGTGGTTGCATGCTTTCACTTTATTGAGTTATTTTATTCAACCCTCACGGTTAATTAAAGTAATATTTTGAGGGGAAAAAAGAATAACAGATAAAGTCCTTTATTCTCATTCACTTGGGAGATTATTTGCTTTCTGTCTAAGACTTCTCCCCGAGTCTTCAGATATTCTTTTCATTTTCATGATAATTCATTAATACATAATGCTTCTATTTCACCAATCCAACAAACCAAATCCAACTTGTGACCTTTGATGTAACTGACCTATGGTCTAAAGAATGTTATATCAGATTTCTTTATATAAGATAAAATAATATATATTTTTTGTGTGTTAAGATTGACTTAGAAGATCTTGAACCTTTCAAGAAGAAGCTGTCTTCAGACCGACATTACCGCATAGGAAAAAATGGCGAGGTCAATAACATGGTAAAGTGGCTTTCATGTCTCTTCTCTCCTATTATTCTCCTGTAGTCCAACAATTCACGTAATTATTCTCCTGCAGTCCAACAATTCACATAATTATTCTCCTGCAGGCCAACCATTCATGTTATTATTCTTCTGTAGTCCAACAATTCATGAAATTATATTCCTGTAGTCCAACAATTTATGTATTCCTTCTCCTGCAGTCCAACAATTCACATAATTATTCTAATGCAGTCCAACATTACACGTAATTATTATCATGCAGTTCTACAATTTACGTAACTATTCTACAGTACAACAATTCACGTAACTTTTCTCCTGCAATCCAACAGTTAATGTAACACGCTGCCTCATGGGCACACAATCATTCACCAAACAAAGATCCCTGCATCATAGACACAACACAATCCTCATAAAAACGGGACGTTCTGCCTTATGGACGCAGAATTATTTAGAAAAAAAAAGATTATTGCATCATTAATGCAACATACAATCCTTCACAAAAACGATTGGGGGTCGATTAGGTTGCGCAGAAATATCAATAAGTTAAAACAAAGGTGAAAACAAGCTTAAACATCAAAAAGGTCACAATGCAAATTCCATATTTCGTGGATATGTAGGGAAAATATCTAAATTTTAATTATCTACGGAACAGGACAAATATTCGTTTTCCAAGATGTGAATTGAAAAGTTAGTCATAGTATCAATCTAATTTTGTTTGTGTCTTATTATTAAAGCCGACGTTAAAGCGAAAGAAAGAAAAGCTAACCGTACCTGACAAGAACACTTCCATGAAGCCGGTAAGTAATCATCATATGGAACACTGTATACTTTATAGGAACCGCGGAACCAAATGATTTCCCATAGACGATAATGTTAACGTTTACCATTGGCCCTGTTTAAATGGAGTCTTCAACATTGGTCCACTAACCCTAATTTTGAGAAATGTCATTTCGAAAACATTTGAATTGATTATCTAAACATCCTACCAATTTGACTTTTTTTAAAAAATTTGGAGGCCACCATCTTGTATTGAAATCAGCACCAAAAATTCACCTAAATTAACAACAAATTCCACACTTAATGAACTCTCACTGACAAAAACAGGCTAAATTTTGTTCTATATATTTTACATCTACATGGGAAAACCCACAATCTATTTTTGATTTGGTTCTGTGATCCCTTTAGTTCAGTTTTCTAACCCCTGTCCTCCTTACATGACCACAGCTGTTGACGTAAAACAAAACAAACCAATCGTATTTGCTTTCTTTCTCCCACTTGTTTTCTTACGTATTTTTTCAGTTGGTTTAGAAAAGACACTATATGTCAATTGATTGACGGCAATAGATGGAAGAAACTATTTTTAGAAAGTAAAACATATCCAAAGACAATATAGAAACATAAAAGTGGTAGAGGGGAGACAACAATCGAGAACTTTTCCACTCAAATGTTTGTTAAGGTAGGCTTATGTAAAGTAAAACACATCGCGTTGAATATGTCTAATCTATTGTTGAACAAATTGATCAATGGAAATGAATTTTTAATATTTTTTATGTTATGATTCTGAATATATTTAAATCAACTAACACAACATGTAGATGTATTATATTTTGACAAACATTATCACAAGTTTGATGAGAATAACAGAGTGTTTAAATATGTAGCAGGACAGTCAAACAAGAAAAATCTATTTGTGTTGGCGATAAACAACTGCCTACATGTATTAGAAAAAGTAATTTCTGGAAAATGGATGATCGAAATTGAACCGACATTTGATAATTTAAAATCCAAAATCTTACGTATATACTGTCAATATCTAAAGTTATGTTTATCTTAAACCAAAAAACTATTTGAAATCGTCCTTACGAGCATTTAAAAATGTTTGTTTCCTTTGTCAATCAAAGAGTCCAAAAGAGTCGATATACCTAACTGACGAATCTCGTCACCATACGACTTCAAATCTAATTTAGACATTAATACAGATAAAAAGATAAAATAACAAGTGAGTAGTTGAGCAACAACTCGGGCGCCATCGAAAGCAGTTTTTATAAGGATTCCCATGAAGTTTCGAAATTTAACAGCATCAATCCAAAATATGTGTGGTTGTGTGATAAGTATGATGGAAATGTATGGATAGGGTTTCTAGTCTAGCTTATCTAGCCTAGTCCTTATTACACAGGGAAACATAGCCTTATCTTAATTACACAGGCAAACATAACTTAGTCCTTATCACACATGGAAACATAGCCTGGTCCTTATTACACAGGGAAACATAGCCTGGTCCTTATTACACAGGGAAACGTAGCCTTGTCTTAATTACACAGGGAAACATAGCCTGGTCCTTATTACACAGGGAAACATAGCCTGGTCCTTATTACACAGGGAAACATCGCCTAGCTAGCTTAGTCCTTATTACACAGGAAAACATAGCCTTGTCCTTATTACACAGGGAAACATAGCCTGGTCCTAATTACACAGGGAAATATAGCTTAGTCCTTATTACACAGGGAACATAGCCTGGTCCTAATTACACAGGGAAACATAGCCTTGTCCTTATTACACAGGGAAACATAGCCTTGTCCTAATTACACAGGGAAACATAGCTTAGTCCTTATTACACAGGGAACATAGCCTGATCCTAATTACACAGGGAAACATAGCCTGGTCCTTATTACACAGGGAAACATAGCCTTGTCTTTATTACACAGGGAAACATAGCCTGGTCCTTATTACACATGGAAACATAGCCTGGTCCTTATTACACAGGGAAACATAGCTTAGTCTTTATTACACAGGGAAACATAGCTTTGTCCTTATTACACATGGAAACATAGCCTTGTCTTAATTACACAGGGAAACATAGCTTAGTCCTTATTACACAGGGAAACATAGCCTTGTCTTTATTACACACGGAAACATAGCCTTGTCTTAATTACACAGGGAAACATAGCTTAGTCCTAATTACACAGGGAAACATAGCCATGTCCTAATTACACAGGGAAACATAGCTTTGTCCTTATTACACATGGAAACATAGCCTTGTCTTAATTACACAGGGAAACATAGCTTAGTCCTAATTACACAGGGAAACATAGCCATGTCCTAATTACACAGGGAAACATAGCTTTGTCCTTATTACACACGGAAACATAGCCTGGTCCTTATTACACAGGGAAACATCGCCTAGCTAGCTTAGTCCTTATTACACAGGAAAACATAGCCTTGTCCTTATTACACAGGGAAACATAGCCTGGTCCTTATTACACATGGAAACATAGCCTGGTCCTTATTACACAGGGAAACATAGCTTAGTCTTTATTACACAGGGAAACATAGCTTTGTCCTTATTACACATGGAAACATAGCCTTGTCTTAATTACACAGGGAAACATAGCTTAGTCCTTATTACACATGGAAACATAGCCTGGTCCTTATTACACAGGGAAACATAGCCTGGTCCTAATTACACAGGGAAACATAGCCTGGTCCTTATTACACATGGAAACATAGCCTGGTCCTTATTACACACGGAAACATAGCCTGGTCCTTATTACACAGGGAAACATAGCCTTGTCCTTATTACACAGGGAAACATAGCCTGGTCCTTATTACACAGGGAAACATAGCCTTGTCCTTATTACACAGGGAAACATAGCTTTGTCCTTATTACACAGGAAAACATCGCCTTGTCCTTATTACAAAGGAAACATAAATAGCTAGCAGTATAGTTTTCAGACAAAATAAAACTATGTGCTCCTGAACATTGCTGTGCGGGTTAAAAATAGGGATAAAACATACAAAAATTGTTGTTTTGATTGTCATAAATTAAATGTCATCGTGTTGTTCATTCCAGATGGCGCTAACTAGACGGAAACGTGCTTTTATGAAAGAAAAATATCGTGATTATGTGTCCTGGGAAAACGGATCGGTTCCTTACATCACGACAAACATGTGGCCAGGTTTGGATGTATTAACAATATCACACAACTATCATAATGGCGTCATATGACGTCACAAGTCGCTTATCCTTTCACAACACTTAATTTTCCATTAATTTCCATTTATTCATATTTTGTTCATATTTGGCTTACGTTATGTCGATATTGAGATTAATAAAAAATGCACTGTAAATGTTCTCATCTGCATTAGAAAAGGACTTAATTAGCTGGAATATACTTGAGGATCAGCACAGAGTAGAAAGGGTTGGACAAATGGCGCGGAGGCCCCTTGGGACTTTTGGTGTAGAGCGTATGACATAATAGTTTATTATAGGATGTTGAAATCACTTTCGAAATGGCGGTTTTATATAAAGGATACCTAACAATGTCTTCAGTCATACTAAATATATTTCAATTGAAATATATCAAGTCATACTGAAGATACTGTTACATATTCTGCTTATTTCATGCGATAGCAAAATCTTTTCAGAGAAAAGGATATTTTTCACTAGTGACAAATATCACTTTTATAGAATGAATACATTTCACTAGTAAAAACGTAACACATTATTATCTCTCACGATAAACTGGCTAGAATGGCAGCCAATATCGATATCTGCATTATCTAAACTCGTTTAATAATAGGAACATCATTATTGATCGGCACGGCAAAAATAGCAAATATCTATACATATTATGTACTATATTTATAATAACCAATTAAATTAATGGTTGCTTTCTTTTTCAAACAGTGGCCCTTTAAAGCAAGTTTAAAAATATATAATTCGGGGGAAACTTAACTCTTTTAAAGTAGGAAAATGAAATAAATCCAATTGTCGTTAAGTATGATAGAAATAGTGTGGAATTTTACGGACAAGTTGACATTAAAGACTTCAATGTTGACATGGAACACAATAACCTGGAGTCCGCCATCTTGTGAACCGATTTTAAGCGACATAACATATATATGGTCTATTGATGTCATGTGTTTTATTTGGAATAGGCCCACTTCGATTGTTCTTGCCATTAATGTGTCGCTTTACTCAAAATTAAGAAAAGCCAGTGAAAATGTAAAAATCGTCTGGCCATACATGAACTGCGAGACACGTCTACTATCACGTATTGTAATATAAAGAACCATATCGAAAGCAACGTAAACTTTAAACGATTTTAAAAGTAAATGCTTAATGAGTGTACTCGTCAATTAAGATTAACCTGTAATTGTTGTTAAAATCCTAGAAGACAGTTCTTTGTAATAGAAAACAAATACCATGAGTGCATATTTCATTAAGCTTGAACATATCAAAAAGCCAAAAAAACTTGTTTATTATATAAAAATTGATTAATTTTTGCTAGTAAAGCACTGGTCTCCAAACAGTTACTATGGTTTTACCTTAGATCAAAGTAATAGTCACAATCAATTAAAATGTGTGTTTCCATTAATATTTCGTTAGTTTAGTCATGGGGTTTTGTCGTCTGCTATTTCGGTAGCTGTGTTCAGGCGACATGAGGAGGCCGACAGCCGAGGCCACCGGTACTTGTATCCCCGTCAGACCACTCTCGTACCCTGCCAGATAGGTATATTCTCTAGGCTGGGTAGCTCGCTGGAACGGACATTGTCGCGACATCTAAGGCGGGCTTGGTCGCTTGCAGGCTGTCCTTTTCAGTCGAACACCATGGTATCGTTTCACAAAGCTTCGTAACTTACAAACGTTCGTAATATTTACGAAAAAGTAACGCAAAACTTAAGTTACGAAGTTTTTGTGAAGGCTTAGTAATTCGTGAATGTGATTTACGCAAATTTCGTGGGTTACGAAGCTTTGTGTAACGATACCCATATGTAATTCATTTGGATTTGTGCAGTTATATAATTGTATTGTAATTCATTTATCTAATCATGAGCCAGGACATTTAGAGTATGAACTTAGGTGCTTTAATTTCAATCCACATTTTAATCAATCATGTCTGTTTTATTATTTTATTTATATACTTTGCTTTAAGGTGACGAATTCCTCCCCTGGATAGATGAAAGTATTTCTCATTTCCATGATGAGGCATGCTTACAATGGAAGGAAAGAGCAGAAGAAACAGAATATGTTGATTTTTTGGGCGGCGATCAGAATGGTTTGTAAGTATTAATGCAAATAATAATAACTTAAGGAAAATCAAACAACATATGCATGAGTACACGTCATATTTAAAAGCCGCGGAAATAAGAGCATTATATATAAAACAGATTAAAACGACACGCAAAAAAAGCCGTAATTCTTACTCCAAATCTATAAAGTGAGAGGATATTAGGCCTATGAACAAAAGTAATTTACCATGATCGTAACATCTCGGACCAATCGCACGTAGCCTTTCCCGAACTCGCGGCGCTATTATGATAACAGGAATGCATTCATCCTCACGTTTTTATCACCCTTTCAGTTACTGGAAGAGGAAAATAGAATTCTCAAGTTAAAGAACAGCATATCCTCAAATTCACTATCTGTTCTTGAAAAAGTTTCAAATCATGTGTACTAAAACATTGGCTTACCAGAATCATTATCTACCAGTTTCAAGAAATCTTAGAGAAATATCAACTCTAATCTGGATCCCGGGACATGTCGGTATCTTAGGAAATGAACGAGCCGACATGACAGCCAAGAGTGCTCTAGCCAAGCATCCCACAACAATGACACTGCCACATACAGACATTTATCCGCCATTTCAATCTACCATACACAGTCTTCTGCAGCAGCGGTGGTCTATTAAAACGAACAATAATCTATTCCTAATCAAGCTCAACATTATTGCATGCCCTTCAAATAGAAATAGTCGCAGAGAGGAAGTTGTCATCAATCGATTTCGCACTGGACTAATAGAATCTTGCATGTGCCTGTTCGTGGACAGGGATATCTCAACCCGAGTGTAAGAGTGATCATTTTTCTCACATACATTTAAAACAAAAATAACAAATCGGAAAGTGTTGTGAAACCTATTCAGGGCACTATCATCAATGTCCTTGATATATGCATCAAAATTGATGACTTGATCAAACTGCAACCTTGTTACGCTTCATAAAATGTTGATGTTACGCTTTTGTGAGTTGCGTCATATTGAGTTGTCTTTCTCTTACCCCAGTAAAAGACTAAAAGAATCTAACATGGGTCTGTTCCGTGGACAGGGATATCTCAACCAATGTGTTAGAGTTTGACCAGTCAGCATGAGGTTTGCCGAGTGCTGGCAAGCCAAGCAATTACACGATGGTTTAGATATCCGTGTTTGTCGAACAGACATCCTTTGATTCTTTTTTTCACATACTTGCCAGCAAATGAAAGTCTTTATGAAAATTCATCGCGCCATCTTCATCGCGCCTACAAAGCTCTTTGGAATGTGCATCAAAATTGATTGCGTCATAATTGCGTCATCATTTATGACATGGTTACTCGACGTCAAATGATGACGTAACGTTGATATGAACAGCATCATAAAAAACGTGCTAGCTGTCTTTCCCCTCTATGCGAGATCGATTTAATTTTTCCGTAGCAACCGCAGGATAGCCCTGTGAAGGATATGAGAAATAGCTCTGTTCAATACCGAAAACAGATGGTCATCGCTGACGTATTTGGAGAAATGTTTATCTTACTTATTCAAAATCTTTAAAACGGTAGGATTCAACAAGACGTTTAATATTCTATTATCGAATGCGATATATAACTATACGTTATAGGCATATGCGAATTTCGATAAGGGTCGTATTGATAAATCAGAAGATAAAAATTGGTTTGGCCGGGACTTTTATGCATACATCTCCCTGTCTTTAAATGTTATGTACTAAATAAGAATCATCTTGATATAAGACGCAAAATACATTTCTCGAATGATTTCGGCGTCTTTGAACAACATACCCACTGAATGTTGAGCCTGTTATTATAGAATCTTACTAAAAATGTATTTGTGTATATCTATATTTAATTTAATTTACCTTTCCTCAATAGCTGTGCAGCATATATCGGCCGATTGCATAACCAGTCTTCGCCAATTTTTCTTGACCAATTGACCAATAACTGCAAGGCGGTAAGTGATTTCACAGACAATTACGTCATTAAATACGCATTGATAACCTTGTGTTATAAGTAAGTTACGTTACATTCTTGAAGCCAATATATATATTTATAATTTCGTTTTTTAATAAGTAGTCTATTCGGAAATATATATTTATTTCAAAAATACAAAAAATGAATAAATAAATAAATAAATAAATAAATAAATAAATAGATAACTTCGATATTATGACATATAATAATATATATATAGATATAATGTTTGTTTAAATATATCGTTAAATTATATTTATTTCAATAATTCATGCCTTTGCTTGTTCTTAGCTTTACGTCGTTATTCACGAGATGATGCACGCGATTGGTTTCGATCATGAACAAGGACGCCCAGATAGGTTTAACTGGCTGATAATGAATTGGGAGTGCATTATGTCCTTTGCCATCAATAACTACGTAAAGGGACCATTATCTACAAGCGTTGAATTGGATTGGACATCTATTATGCAGTACAATCCAGGAGTAAGAATACTTTTTATAAGTGTTTGGTCGTAGTGTTTATGAGTAAACTTAGTTTTAGATCGTTCGTTTTTTTCTAACGCTAGGTTTATTTCATTTTTAACGTTACCTCGTTTTGAATTGTATGAGGAATATGATTGGTTGCCGATCGTAGTTTTAATAATACAATTCTATATAGGGGTCGTACAGCTTCCTAGTTCTATAACTGTATATAATTTGGTTTTTGTCTTTGTAAAAACCCTCATGATATATCTGAATTTTGCAAGGATTACCAGCATGTCGCATATTTATCCTCTTGTGGATGATTTTATTTGCCTAGATTTACTTGCATATCCTATCTTAATCATTTTGTGGATGGTTTTAGTTGTCAAGGCTTACCTGCATATTATGTTTTAATCCTGCTGGTAGATGATTATAAGCTACCTAGTTTTACCTGCATGTCACATCTAAATCCTGGTTACTGATTTTTAAGTTACCAAGATTTACCTACATGTGACATCTAAATCCTGCTGATGATTATAGTTGCCTAGGTTTACCTACATATCACATCTTAATTCTGCTGATGAATGATTATACATGTAATTGCCTAGGTTTACCTGCATGTCACATGTTAATCCTGAAGGTGGATGGTTTTGGTTGCCCAGGTTGTACCTACAATGTACATGTCACATCTTAATTTTGCCGATGAATGGTTGAAGTTGCCAAGGGTTACATGCATGTCACATGTTTATCTTGCTGATGAATGGTTTTAGTTGTCTAAGTTTACGTGCATTTCACATGTTAATCCTGGTTACTGATGTTTTAAGTTGCCTACGTTTACCTGCATGTCACATCTTTATCATCAGGTAGATAGTTTAAGTTACATAAGTTTACCTGCATGTCACATGTTAATCTTGCTGATGGATGGTTGAGTTGCCTAGCTTAACCTTCATGGTTATTATCATGAGTAGAGTTACTGCTTCAAAATGTACTAAAACATACGAATTGGTGTTTAGCATTAACTCTAAGTATAACTAATTGTGGTCTAATTAATATATCTTTGAATTAGCACTTTATGAGCTTCAAAATATTAGGATATATCATGTTTATGGAGATTGGTCCAAATAGCATATGCTCTACCATTGCATGCTGATCTGATATCGTAATTAAGTGTACATCTGATTCGCATTCACATAGATTTTTATTTGATAATTTGTTTATACTTTTTAAGTGACTTACATTACTTGGTTTACAATAATTATATGGTAAATATTTGATTTGATCTGTATTATCATGATGTAAGTGTATCTGAAAAATAATGTACCAGAATGTAAACAAATATATTATTCTAGTTCGTTAGAAACAGATACAATGGGATAGTTTTAATACTGATTCACTGACATTTTGTATATCTTCTATGACATATGGGCATGAGTGTTTGAGAGCGCGCAATTACCTGGCTTATATATAGATATACATGACGGGTGTAGTCGTTGAAACAAAACACGCATTTACCACATCGGATCACCCTGTCTTGCTTTTCGAGTACAGGTTCATAAATCTCATTGTGAATGTATATTTATTCATACCTGCTTCCGATTTATCTAGTTAGAATAAAAAAAATAGTGTTCTGTTAATAAATTGTGACTTTATCTGATGATTGTGCTGGTTTACTAAAATAAACCATACGCACGTATTGTATAGAATGGTGAATTTAACGCTATATATGTATGCATTTTGCAGTGAAAATATAAGTTTTTCGTTTTTGACAAATCAGAGCGGACCTTTGTATTCACCTCGTTGAAACTTGCCGATTTTTTTTAATCGAAGCGGAGATAGATAAATTGGTTATTCTGTTGTATTTCTGAAATTTTCAGACTAGGTTTTGACAAAATACTCTCTAGACGTTAGCTATTCGTACACAGATTCTCCGATAACAGCAGAAAACGCTTAATTATGCGTTGATCAGTCCTTTCAAGATGGCGCCCTCAAGCTGACGTGGAGTAACGTCACAAAGAGATGACGTCATTACTGATTCCCGCACTTTTTGACACAATTAATTTTTGATGTTTTTGATTTTGTTTTTAAGTTTATGAAATGCAGTAAAAAGAAAATTGAATGGTATCCCGTTAAAAATAGCATACAGTTGTGTGATCGCACAACGTTCCAAAAACATCGTGCGCACAAATGTGCGATGTGCGATACAAACCGCACAGCTAACGATAGGGTTATAAATATAACGGAATAACTGGTTATACGAAAAGATATACGAAAAAAATAAAATTATGATATAAGATGGTCGCTTTTATATATACGTGCTGCATAACAATTGTTTTCATTCATGGAACATGTATAACCTGTTAATGTTTGCCATTTAAGTACCGTCATTTTGTCTCGCAAGTATTCGTGATGTTTTCGACGGCCTGGTGATACATCTACATGTACATGAACCAGAATTGTAGACGGACATCACTACGAATATTTATCTTACTTAATACATAAATTAAATATATATTATGTATTTTTAAACACAACAGATATGTTTCTATTCATAACAAGTTGTTTTATCTGTTGATTAGTTCTACATGTATTACATAGCCTGTATATAATCTCGCTGAATACACATTTCTTCGCCTCGCCAAGGCCTAGTGGTGTCCTCGACGACGTCCGAGCAAATTATATAATCTTCTTAATAATCATTTAGATAACCTATTTAACTATACATCGGTGTTTAGTTTCATTTCTAATAATTATTGCATATATTTCACCAAAAATATGGTAATTAGCTGCCTCGTAAAATGTTAATCGTTGTATATCTTTTACAATCGTTCCACACGTTTGAATAATTAGATACCGCGTTCCTCATTTTATATCGACCACGATACATATCGCACATGTACCGTTCCAATCGCCCATCGTGCGCACATTTTCCGACACGATCCGTATCGCACAGATCGCACATCGTGCGCACATCGCACATCGTGCGTGCGCACAGCGTGGAACGTTGTGCGATCACATAACTGTATATTTCACTCGTATGAAAGAATATTTCGATATTGTTCACGAGTGCTTCGCCCTCGTGAAAATATCGATAATCTGTCATACTCGTGAAATGTATGTTACATTAAACGGGAAACCATTCGATATCCTCTATATATTTGACAAAACTTGTATCATGAATAAGTTCTTCTGTTAACAGATATTTAATAACTGTAACAATAAAGGAACTATGCAGACGAGCTATCCCGCGTTTGATCGACTCTTGTACATAAACCTGAACTATTTAACCCACTATGACAGCCGAGCTCTAGTCGAGGCGTATAGATGTAACGAAGGTAGGTACAATGCTGAAGAGTCAGTCTAGTATCAGTGATTCTCGCCCGTGCACCAATCAGTCTAGTATCAATGATTCTCGCCCGTGCACCAATCAGTCTAGCATCAATGATTCTCGCCCGTGCACCAATCAGTCTAGTATCAGTGATTCTCGCTCGTGCACCAATCAGTCTAGTATCAATGATTCTCTCTCGTTCGCCAATCAGTCTAGTATCAATGATTCTCGCCCGTGCACCAATCAGCCTAGTATCAATGATTCTCGCCCGTGCACCAATCAGTCTAGTATCAATGATTCTCGCCCGTCCAACAATCAGTCTATACTAGTATCAATGATTCTCGCCCGTCCACCAATCAGTCCAATATCAATGATTCTCGCCCGTGCACCAATCAGTCTAGTATCAATGATTCTCGCCCGTGCACCAATCAGTCAAATATCAAATGATTCTCGCCTGTGCACCAATCAGTCTAGTATCAATGATTCTCGCCCGTGCACCAATCAGGTTAGTATCAATGATTCTCGTCCGTCCACCAATCAGTCCAATGATATTGGTTCTCGCCTGTGCACTAATCAGTCCAGCATCACCGATTCTTGCCCGTGCAATTGTCTTGTCTTGAAAATATTACCCAGCTTAACAATGAAAATGGAATAATCCCGTTATTGTGTGTTTTAGGTTGTACAAATACTTGTACAAACGGTGGATTTATCCGTAGGACAGTTAACAACAATCAGTGCCATTGTCGTTGTCCGGAATACCTGACTGGCCCTACCTGCGCTGATATCAATAGTAAGTCTAATATTTCTTACTTAATTATAATGAATTAATTGATGTGTCGATAAAACCTGTACGGGTTGTCGGGTGGCAACGTGATAACGAACTTTTCTTTCCGAGTTCGAATACCCGATCGGCCCTAAAGATGTATGAGGTAACTGGTGTCCTGTGTAACAAGACCTCGAAGAAAACATAACAATTGAATAACATGACAAAGAGAGTAGATGGACACATGGAGAAATTAAGTGGACTGTAATGCAATCATGGCACATATTTTCCCCTAATCTGACCTATTGAAGTTTTGTTTTTTGCTGTATTTTTTATAGTCAAGTCATATTTCACCTTCATTGCACAAGGAACTTGTTTTTTTTAATTTATTTTTTTATCCAGTCCAGTTTTCAAAGTTAGAGGGAAGTTTGACTTACAAAATTTACAAGACATTATGCAATTCAATTTAGTTAAGTAGTTCTCAAAGCCATTTAAATTCAAAAATCATTTTGAGTATAGATAAGGCAATAGACATGCCCTACTGGTCCCTGCCAGCTATAACACGGTACTGATCTTAAAAAAATGATGCTCTTTGGTGGGTTTTTTTCGCAAAATAAAAAGAATACAGTGGACTGATTTTTATGTAATAATACAAAACATTGTAATGTCACTTTTCAGTCTTCTTATTGACTGGGAAATTGTCGGAGATAATATGGTTATCTGTAATTGTGATAATTTTATTTAAATCTCTCAAAGGAATTATGCTTATACAGCGTTAATAATGATTTTCTAAAAAAAAAAGTAAAGGTCACCTTGACCTTGACACAACTTTCGAAAAACTTATACTTATTCGAGATAGTATGGTATTTGCGATTGTGTGTGAAGTTTGATCAAAATTCATCCAGGTATGAAGCTGCTAGAGCGCTGACGAAAAGGTATGCAGACGAATCCCCACAATTGGTTCAATAATATTTTGTTCACCTTTCCAAATTTCAAGTATAGTGGAACAATAATCCAAGTATAAAAAATCTACAGTTTTAATTTCTTCCCATAAATCATAAATCTACAATCATTTCAATCTAATTTAGCATAATTGTTTAGCAATTGAGGGGGCCTCGGTGGCCGAGTGATTAAGGTGTCCCGACACTTTATCACTAGCCCTCCACCTCTGGGTTGCGAGTTCGAAACCTACGTAGGGCAGTTGCCTGGTACTGAACGTAGGCCGGTGGTTTTTCTCCGGGTTATCCGGCTTTCCTCCACCTCCAAAACCTGGCACGTCCTTAAATGATCCTGGCTGTTAATGATCCAAAGAAACAAACAAACGTTTGGCAATTATTGTAAAATAAAAAGAGAGAGTACATTAGTAGAAGTCTGCAGGAAGAACAAATATGACAGTATTCTTCAGCGGAATTCGTGCATTTCCCACTGTATAGTAAGAAAATATTTGTGGGAGATTTAACTTTCGTTGTACTTATGGTCATTGAATATAACATGAAAATAAATACGTCTACAAACCAATGTTTATTTTAAATGTTTGACTACAGAATGTTTACAGGAAGTAATTGCGCAAAATCTAATACCAGCAAAGTAGGTCCGATTTGGACAACCGAAAATATTTGCTCCATGAAAATTTAATGACTTTACACTATTTCACCGGGTCATCAAATAAGAGTCATACCTTTGCAGGTCTGCTTGTTAATTACTTAAAAAATATGAATTTTGTATCAAAAAGATCTTCAATTGATCTCCATCCAGCCCATTTATTTGTTCATTTAACTGAGCATCTTAAGAGCTTCCAATAAATTTTATTTCGAAACATACGTTAGCCTTGATATACAGATTGTTTTCTAACCTAAAACTATTGCGTTTTTCTCGTTATCATCACTGTAATCTTTTTTCTTTGTCGATGTCACAATTAAAACAATGGGCTACTACTACCAAGCAAAACTCCACTAAGTGTTATTTCATATACGTAATGCTATTATATATAAATAATGCTATTATGTAAAAACATTGCGATCCAGGTATTCATATCATCTTATAGACGACTTCCACAATGATCATGTCAGGGTATCGGGCCGACCATCACTGCGCCATTGAAACGTTATTTTTTAAGAACGCCGATGTGGCGCAGCGGTATAAGCTGCGGGTATTTCTGGCTAGGCGATTTGGTGCCGTAGATCGTGAGTTCGAGGCCCGGTCAGGGCACGAGTCAAAAAGTTGTCTTCCTTCGTCATTTGTGTTGCTTAGTTATATATCTATTTATTAGCACAATGTATCATATACACAATGTGTTGGTGATCCGAAGATATAGATTTGAATTTCCTGTCGTAGTTGTACCGAGAGAAATATAAATAATGCTATTATATATAAATACATTTCTTTGTCAATGCACCCTGACCACGAACAGTTTGAAAAGCAATCGTTTAGAACATGGAAATGCATCATTGATGGGCTATACATATGTTTACATTCTGTTTGCTACAGGTCCCTGTGGCGAGATCATTGAGCTCGCAGAGGGAGAGAAAAAACAAGTTTCAACAAGTGATCCTCATCCTGTCGGGGGAACATGTGTATATCTAATCAAGGTAGGATAAGAATTTCCCTCTCGTAACATAACCGAGACAGTTTGTCACATATCTAACAAATTAAATCAACAACAGAATACAATATTATATAAATAGTGCCCTTGTCTGAGAGGAATATGGAGGATTGTTTCCCCGAGGGAACATTATCTTCCCGAGCCGATAGGCGAGGGAAGATAATGTTCTCGAGGGGAAACAATCCTCCATATTCCCCTCAGACAAAGGCACTATTTATTTCATTATACCGAATAGATATCAATTTATCGATATCCTCCTCAAATATTGAGGCAAACCTCTTAGACGTCTGCTCCATGTTTACAAGTTGTCTGTGTCACTGTTGCGTTTGTAAGAATTGTCTCCCTTCTCAATGTTCGGGATTTTCCGTAAGAAACAATCGTGCGTTTTCGGGCGTAGCGGGGAACATTGCAATATCCCTCGGCAATGTTGACCGCTGTTTCTGACACTGCATATTGTTTCAGGTCATGTGATTAGGAATTGACCAATAATAAGGCGAGAATCTTACATAAGGTATAATAATTACAATTATTACAGTTTACAACTATACAAAATATACCATATGAAACACATTCACACACGCACACCCACATAGACACGCTAATCTCTGAAATCCATTACTCCTTAATAACTATGTGTCAAACTAGAATCACAATATTACTTCACAATATTTATTGTACAATGTCTACTTAATCCTACTATCCTACACATAAAACACAAAGAGCTCCTCATTGGTGACTGTCACTAACAAGCCCACATATAAATGCCAGTATAATGCTGGGTCCCCCAGTGTTCCCGCTGCCGTTCCATACGTATGCGATGACGTAACCAGTTGTACCTGTCTGATATTCAGGCGCTGTACAGCAACAAAAAAATTGTCATGCGAATGGACAACAGTATGTATATAATTATAATAGTTTCTGACAGCTCTCTCAAGTATATGGTCGTGTCAAGCCGTACCAATGACTGAGTAACCAAGCACTACATAGCACCGCCGCAACACACACCTGGGCCTCCATAGTGTTCACAATGTACATGTATAGTGTACAGTTCTTCCGCAAAGACTTCAGAACTACACAGCCGACATTACTCTCAAACGATCATCTGTATATGTCTGTTTAGGGCTTTCATAGCTCGCAAATTGATCATAGTACCATTTAGGGCTTTCATAGCTCGCAAATTGCTCATAGTACTATGAGCAATTTGCGAGCTATGAAAGCCCTAAACAGACATTTACAGATGATCGTTTGAGAGTAATGTCGGCTGTGTAGTTCTACATGTCCATTATAAGTGGACACGGGCGTAGATTTTGGCATGAGGATAATAAACCCCATAAAAGTATATCCTAAGCATAACAATCGTCGAATGATAAAATTACATTATCTCAATACAAGCATTTAGTGCAAACATGTCATTACACATATTCCCTATCGATATCGCGCGCGCACCTGTTGGTCATTTTTGACATTGAATTTCCTCTTCAAAATATTAGATACGTGGTTCTCTAAGACATCGTCACACTAAACAACCACACGAGTGCATATTACACAGACTGCATGGCAGAGTTTATCTCACATTGTAATCCATTTCTTTTCCAGGCTCCTGTCAACAACAGAATAACCATCACTAGGAAAAGTATAGATGTCCCATGCACCCATTTTGTGGAATACAGAGTGAATCTCATTGACCAGTTGGGACTGCTGTAAGTCGCGTACTAAAAGTTGATGTTTCCACTTTAGAGATTAGAGAAAGTCGTTTACTAAGTGTTAATCTTATTAGCCATTTAGGAATAATGTAAGTCGTCTACAGGAAAATGATTTCATTGGCCAGGTCGTTTACAAAGAGTTAATCTTATTGGTCAGTTTGGAAAAGTAAATGTCGTTTATTACAAGTTAATCTCATTGGCCACACGGGAAAAGTGTAAGTCGTTTACTAAGTGTTAATCTTATTGGCCAGTTAGGACTTGTGTAAGTCTTTGACAAGTTTGACAGTTGTGACTGATGTAAGTTATTTACTGCACAGATTGGTGCTATTATTGTTTAGCCATTCTAAATGCTACCTCAATTCATTTTCGTAAGAAGCAATAAAATGACAATTAGGTGCATTACCGTTTTTATATGGGAACATTTTACAACGGTTGGCATTTCAACATTTACATGTGAGATAGAGGAATGATTAATCCACATGTAAGATAGAGGAATGATTAATCCACATGTAAGATAGAGGAATGATTAATCCACATGTAAGATTGAGGAATGATTAATCCATATGTAAGATTGAGGAATGATTAATCCACATGTAAGATAGAGGAATGATTAATCCACATATAAGATTGAGGAATGATTAATCCACATGTAAGATAGAGGAATGATTAATCCACATGTAAGATGGAGGGATGATTAATCCACATGTAAGATTGAGGACTGATTAATCCACATGTAAGATTGAGGAATGATTAATCCACATGTAAGATTGAGGAATGATTAATCCACATGTAAGATAGAGGAATGATTAATCCACATGTAAGATTGAGGAATGATTCATCCACATGTAAGATTGAGGAATGATTCATCCACATGTGAGATAGAGTAATGATTAATCCACATATAAGATTGAGGAATGATTAATCCACATGTAAGATAGAGGAATGATTAATCCACATGTAAGATTGAGGAATGATTAATCCACATGTGAGATAGAGGAATGATTAATCCACATGTAAGATTGAGGAATGATTCATCCACATGTGAGATAGAGTAATGATTAATCCACATGTAAGATAGAGGAATGATTAATCCACATGTAAGATAGAGGAATGATTAATCCACATGTAAGATTGAGGAATGATTCATCCACATGTGAGATAGAGGAATGATTAATCCACATGTAAGATTGAGGAATGATTAATCCACATGTAAGATAGAGGAATGATTAATCCACATGTGTGATAGAGGAATGATTAATCCACATGTAAGATAGAGGAATGATTAATCCACATGTAAGATAGAGGAATGATTAATCCACATGTAAGATTGAGGAATGATTAATCCACATGTAAGATTGAGGAATGATTCATCCACATGTAAGATAGAGGAATGATTAATCCACATGTAAGATGGAGGGATGATTAATCTACATGTAAGATATAGGAATGATTAATCCACATGTAAGATTGAGGAATGATTAATCCACATGTAAGATAGAGGAATGATTAATCCACATGTAAGATTGAGGAATGATTAATCCACATGTAAGATAGAGGAATGATTAATCCACATGTAAGATAGAGGATCGATTAATCCACATGTAAGATAGAGGAATTATTAATCCACATGTAAGATTGAGGAATGATTAATCCACATGTAAGATTGAGGAATGATTAATCCACATGTGAGATAAAGGAATGATTAATCCACATGTGAGATTGAGGAATGATTAATCCACATATAAGATTGAAGATTGCTTTAATTTCAGCGATGCATATGCTAATAAGTGATATAAACTGTTGTAATTTGGGATACATCATTTAAGATAGGTGATATTTTTTTCATCAGATATTTGAAAATTTGATAAGGAATTGCTTGTATTTGGAATAATAATATATGCAAGATAATGCATCCGTGTCATACAATTGGTAAAATAACATTTCCAATTTATTTCCACTGAAGAACAATTTGTTTCAATACTTTCATAATACTTGATTTGAGCAGAATTACTATTGGTTGCTAACCACACTTTGCCCGTTTATATGTTGCTTAGGTTATGGTTTGAAGTTGTTGATGCACCAAATGGTGTATGGGTTCATAACATAGCAACGTTTTTAAAGGGGTATAGCAAAAGAAAGAAACTTACGACAACGTCATGAGAGCAACCCTATCTCCACCCACCAACATTAAAATATGATTTTTTTAGAATTTTTAGTGAAGTGTTTGATTACATGACTGATAAAAAAAACCACGTGATGATAGGAATAAATGTCCATGAATAGAATACATGGTTATAATAGAATGTTCCATAAATACACATCAGAGGGATCTTGGTGCCCATCATCGGATAACTTTCTTTCGATCTATGTCAAACTTATCTTTTCTCTGCTTTCCTGTCTGTGCTCTTAATCAAGCTGAAAGATCCACCAAGGGATATCTGAGTGGTAAAACAAACGCCGAACAGCGCCATTCCCGTTCGGACGATACGTACATGCAGGGGTGCTGTCAGACGAATTCGTAGTGTGATCGGCATAATGTGTACCACCCACAAAGCCTTAGTAGTATGAATTATGGCAATCTTGTCCAAATAATCACCACAATTGGTTTTTTATCATCAGCCATCTTTGTATGGTCATGCTGCAACAACAGAGGTATCAGTCACCGGAACGCTTGAAATTAGTATTTTTGAATTGCCGCTCGTTAAGGAACAATTAATTATCTGCCAACGATTTCATAACATCTTGGAACATTGATATTCTAGCAATAACGGAGATTTGGCTGGGGTCATACATCGATGACGAAATACTAGCTGAACTTTTACCAACAGGCTATTACATTCTCCACAATGTTAGGCACGATAGACGTGGTGACTGAGTGTCTGTTCTGGTTAAAAGGGGGCTAAAATGTGAGACATTTCATTTCCAATAACGACGAAGCATGCACACACTTTGAGCATATGCAATTCAGGCTGTGCGTTGCATAAATCTCTCTTCCATTTTAACGGAAGGAAAATTGATAAATGATTTTCATATCTGGATGAACAAGTTATTGTCCCACATGAACTTATTATCGCTGTGACCTGAATTTAGATATAAGGATAACAATCACAGTGACAAATTTCAAACTTGCCACCTGTAAACCATATTGTTTTCCGAGCAAAATGCACAATTACAGGCCAAGGGAAACATACATACAAATGACAGTTTAGAAAGATCGACGAGGACCTTTCTAATATTTGGTTTGTTTTGTTTGTTTTGTTTAACATCCTATTAACAGCCAGGGTCATTTAAGGACGAGCCAGGTTTTTGAGGTGGAGGAAAGCCGGAGTACCCGGAGAAAAAACTAGTGGTCTACAGTCAGTGCCAGGCAACTGCTCCGAATTCGCAACCCAGAGGTGCAAGGCTAGTAATAAAGTGTCGGGACACCTTAACCACTCGGCCACCACGGCACGCCATTCTGAAAGTAGCAATCTGATAATGGTGGGCTAAATTAGGCGATCATAGGATTAATTTACAGCAAGCTTGATCAGGGTTTAAGAATCACCTTGTTCTTATGGACTCGTTTCCAATGCATATATTAAGGTACATGTATGTTTGGTTCAAAGGACCACCATGTACATGCACATATATATTTACATGTTAAATGTTTACATGTTTGGAAATATATTAATGCAAAAAAAGTCATATAAGCTCATATTTGTCTATTTTTAGTTATTATTACTATTTTTGTTTAGGGAATGTGGTTCATCGACATCTGAGAGGACTTTTGTAACATTACCAAACAGCGAATCAAATACAGCAATGGTGATTCTCCATGCTCAAGATAATACTATTACCCCTGGAAGTGGTGTTAGCCTAGAATTTGAGTCCTTCATGTCATGTAAGAACTATACCATTCAAATTATTCCTTCATACAAGAAAACTTCATCATAACTCGTATGTTCGTATAATACAATAGTGTAACAAAGGTAACCATGTAATGCTCTTCACGACTTTCAAGGTCATTCCCCATATTAGATCATAACACACTTGCTGTTTAATATAATAATTGTAATCATATTTGGGGTAGTTTTAATTTTGCCTGTCCATTGCAGTTTCTGAAATACGCATGGCTTAGCACAGGTAACAGACTATCCATCGTTTTCAGTCTTGCTCTGAGAGGCTGCCGAGCAGAAGTGATGCAGACAGCATGACAATCAGACTACTAAACTTATTATTTAATGTACTGCTATATTCATGCTTATTGTAATTTTTAGGTTGCCTTTCCACGGAAGTTTCTGAAATGAGTATGACGTTACCCAAATATTGGTTACTAAGAAGAGTAAACTGACTAGCCGCCATTTTCATTTTCGTATAGAGAGGCTACAGACAGACTTCTAACTCAATTCTCTAATTTACTGTTATATTAATGATCAACATGACTAAAGTTTTATTTGTTGTCAATCTTGTTGCTTTGGTGTACCAATTTCAAACAATGTCAGTAGATTATTTATGCTTACATAGACGTTTTTCTATCTCTGATCTGTTCATGTTTTACATATTCCTTGCGAAACTGACAGTTCTAGGTCATGTTTTACTTCCGCCTTTGGTAACTGACAGTCCTAGGACATGTTTTACCTCTCCCTTGGGTAACTGACAGTCCAAGGCCATGTTTTACTCCCCCCTTGGGTAAATGACAGTCCAAGGACATGTTTTACTTCCCCTTTGGTAACTGACAGTCCAAGGCCATGTCTTACTTCCCCCTTGGGTAACTGACAGTCCTAGGACATGTTTTACTTCCCCTTGGGTAACTGACAGTCCTAGGTCATGTTTTACTTCCCCCTTAGGTAACTGACAGTCCTAGGGCATGTTTTACTTCCCCCTTAGGTAACTGACAGTCCTAGGTCATGTTTTACTTCTTCCTTGGGTAACTGACAGTCCAAGGCCATGTTTTACTGCCCCCTTGGGTAACTGACAGTCCTAGGCCATGTTTCACTCCTCCCTTAGGTAACTGACAGTCCTAGGACATGTTTCACTTCCCCCTTGGGTAACTGACAGTCCTAGGACATGTTTCACTTCCCCCTTAGGTAACTGACAGTCCTAGGCCATGTTTTACTTCCCCCTTGGGTAACTGACAGTCCTAGGACATGTTTTACTCCCCCCCTTGGGTAACTGACAGTCCTAGGACATGTTTTACTTCCCCTTGGGTAAATGACGGGCCTGTGAGTTGTTTTACTTGCCTCATATGTATATGACTGCTCATTGGTCAATTTATTTAACCCTTTGGTGACAGACAGGTCTTAGGACACGTTTTACATGCCCCTTAGGTAACTGACAGGCCATTGGACATGTTTTGTATGATACAGTGAGATAGAGATAGTTTTTTTGGCATTTTTAAATGTGATGTCTATCGTTTGTTAGATCCTCCTTATACATCTAAATACAAGTACGTGATTGGACATTGTGTTCTTATTTTGTATTACCATTGCAGACTGTTTGGATAACCCCTGCCGTAATGGTGGTATTTGTGAAGATGACGCAACCGGATATTTTTTCTGTAATTGCCCACCAAACTACAGCGGGGACACATGTAATATAGTTTCTGCTGCAGGTAAAACCTCTTCACTCTTATTAAATAATGTTAAAATGTGTGCTAGACTTTCATCTTCAAAATCGAAAGATCAATGGATGTTACTGATTAATTTGTCTTTTTCAAACTTATCATTCGATCGATATACCACATAAGGATCAATATATAAGGAGTTGATAAAGGAAATAAGATATGTTTAATATTATGACGTCATCTAAGACTGCAATCAAACTGTGGCTTCTGATTGGTTGAAATATCATTGGTATCCTATTTTGATGTCTCCGACTTTTGCTCAATACAGTAGAATCTTAAGAACAAAATCTTATATTGCTGTGATTGCTGACAACCACACTACTAGTTATAAAAATGTGTATACTCTGGTTTACAAAACTATATCTGTACAATAAAAAAACAATACATTTAAAAGCACTTAAATTAAAAAGAAAAATTATGTGGGATTCCATAATTTTAGCTACCGTTGGATGTGACCTACAAACGGATGTCGAGGGAGTGTGTTGCTTCACTGAAGTGTCCAATGGCACCGTCGAATACTTCGAAGTCCGACCACAGGTTTGCTTGTACTCAAACTGTTACATTTTTAAATGTTTTGAGAAATTATCACAAAAATACGTCATGACTTTACGACGAAGAATCGTATATGGCGAATAGAATATATTACACTCTGTATTGACCATGTATTGGTAATATCGCATTGACGAAATGGGAATAGGTCGATATTTTGTTAAACTTTCTGACATTATAGCATACCAGGTAATAGCAGGCTTGAATTATTCTGGGTGATCTATTTCAAATGTCTTGTTTTCAAGCTTACAATATCACGTAACCCGTGATGCCAGTTACTCCCCACGGCTGTATCTGTTTGTTTTATCATTATTTTCCTCGTTCATGCGTCGCGTTCTCTATTCCCCTCTAGGAAGACATAACTAGCCCTTATCTGCTGGCCTTCACTGTAGGAATAGACATGACAGACGAGGCGAGGCTCGAAAGCAATGTGGAATTTGAAGGTACATGTGTTTTTTGCCTTTTTTTTCTTCAAGTAAGTTATAGAAAACATAGGTTCACAAGCAGACATTAGTTATAACTGTTAGCGAACACTAATTCATAACGGCAATTTAGATTTTGAAATAACATTTCAACTTAATACCGTTATTTCCTTATGCCCCGAAATGGCTTGCTTTTCATCGCAAAAGAAAATGTCACGATTGTGGGCACTAGCCTTACATAATCATACCTTGTAGATGGAGTGCGCTGTCTATCGTTTGATGATGCTGTTTACCGTGGTGCAGACTCGAACGCTACAGTAACAAGTTCGTACCTCGACAGAAACGGGAATGAGCAGCTGTTGTATGAAACAGAGGATACCAATGGATATTTCGTTTCGAGGCAAGCAACTCTACCATGGAATCTAGATAAGGTAATAAAACGGTTATATGTGTCATGTACATGCTTAGGATAGGGATATTCCCGAGAGTCACAAAATCTGATAGCCACATTTTGCGAAGGTGACCATGTCTGGTAGAGATTGACTATGTAAGACATCTAGGTAGAAAAATTCTATCTCACACAGCATTTCATGCGCGTAGAGTAAAATGTCTTCAAGGGGGACAATTATTAAAATATTGTCGGCAAGTGGTCACATCTATCAGCTATAATTGTCGGTGTGAGATGTAAAAAAAAAAATGGACAACAAATAAAATAGGTCTTCGGGGGAAATACCGTACTTATAATAGGCTGATGTGTCTAACTTTATTTCTTTTTCCTTTTTTTAAAAATGCAGTTTACACACAGTAAGCGGCAGGAAACAATATTTTTCTTTAAAAGATAAATCATTGAATAAACGACATAAACAAATGTTTTGTAACATGATGTCAAACACCAAACACCTATTAATGGTTCCGTCAGCGTTAGAACCTGAGAATTTGTGACAGAGATCTTTAGGTGTAATTTTACCTATGTTAGTGTGTACCTTAAGCATATTTTTAGACGTTCTAGTGTGTTAGATAAACAAACATTTGGTAAATAATGACGCCCATCTCAAATTGTATCATCTTATAAGATTTCTTTCTATCCGCTCCCCCCTCCTATTCTCTTCTTCCCCTCCTATTCCCTTCTCCCCTCCCCTCCCCCCCTCTCTCTCTCTCTCTCTCTCTCTCTCTCTCTCTCTCTCTCTCTCTCTATATATATAAAGTGAAAAAATAGTTTGTTTCCATGTGAAAGTAAGAATAAGGATATAATAATAAAAAAAACTCGACGACTATATATATATATATATCCTATATAATGTTTGAGAATAGTTTGTTTTCTTCAAAGCCTAACGGGTTTTCAGTCAGAATGAAGAAATCATTTTTATCGATAATGACTGGGTGACTATTATTAGTATTTTCAAAGCTGTGGTTGTATTTTAACTCTACAAGTATAACCCCATGTCTCAAACAGATCAGAAAGACTGGTATCGATTCCCTGGTTGCTGTTTCATGCATAAATTTGCCAAAATAACTGACAAAATTACCACAAATGCTTCAGTTTCAGTATCCTTGAACTATAAATAGAATTGCAATGATAATCGTGACGTCATTTAGTGACGTAGCATTTTATAAAAAGCGATTGAACAATAAAAAAATGTCGGTGTATTCTCTAAACTGATCAAATATGTGGAATTAAGATTTAGATTATATAATAGATTGCAAAGCTCAGTCCCTAATTGAGTTTTCAAAATGTTGTTGATAGAACTTTGTCGAGTTTGTTAGAGAACTATGTAAAAATAGTTTAAAACACAGCATTTCACGCGCTCGGAGTAATCTTTGGTCAACGGGAAATGGCGTTTACAACAAAAATGATGAAATTCGTTGAAATCAAAGGGATATTGTATCTCCTCTTTAAAATTTGGAAACTGTTATTTTTTTACCTATTTTTTTCTATTTCTTCAGTCGGCCCTTAAGTAAGTAAGTAATGTCTTAGTCGGCCCTTAAGTAAGTAAGTAATGTTTTAGTCGGCCCTCGTCAGATTTTTAAAGGTCAATTAAACATCAGAAACTTTAGGTAATTTCAAAGCCATCTTTAGTATTTAATTCTGCGTAACAGCTGCCTACGTACCATGTTGTATTTTCATCTGTTGGCTTATATTAACTATATATTGTAGATAAAGATTGCATCGACTTATTATGGAGGAGCAGCTGGAATATCCAATATAATAATCATTCCAGGAGTTTGCGCCGGAAGTAAGTAGATTTACTACGTCATCAGAATTACCGATATCAAACAAAACCGTAATTCATACTAAAATCGATCAATGAAATTAAATTATGAATGATATCTATATTTCACTTTCATTAAAATTACAATTAATATGCGACCTTGTGTCATGGAAGATAGACCGTTTTCTGCTTCATCAACTTCATTAGCTATATGTACGTAGTAGCTATGTACATTTTGGTCATATCGAGTGCCTTATTTGAGAAGAAGGGCTGATGGCAGACTTACACAGTTACCTGTTGCATGTGTACTATGTAACTGAGTTCCTGACAGACTTACACAGGCCCATTACACCTGTTGTATGTGTACTTTGTAACCGAGTCCTATGTAACTGGGTCCTGGCAGACTTATATAGGCCCATTACACCTGTTGTATGTGTACTATGTAGCTGAGGCCTCACAGACTTATACAGGCCCATTACACCTGTTGTATGTGTACTATGTAACTGAGACCTGACAGACTTACACAGGCCCATTGCACCTGTTGTATGTGTACTATGTACATGTAAGTCATGTAACAGGATAAAGCTTACGTCAGTGATTCACACGGGATTCTTTGTCTATTGTTCGTCCGCCTGATTCAGAAGAATCACATTCGAATGACGTCACGTTCGACCTAAATACTTATATTTGACAGAGAACTTTGTAGGCTCACAAAAATGTCCTTACCTACTATGGGATAGATGAATGTAACTTAAAAGGTAGGGACTTTTCGATATGCATGTAGAATAGTTGGTGAGAAGGAGGTCATATAATTCAATAGGGCCGTTTAAAGGGTCGCGCTAGTTGCCAATGTACGCCATTTCCTGCCCTACACTTAGGGTATACGAATTTTAAAGGAGTCTTCCTGAGTGTGATCCTAACTGGCAACAAAATGTAATTTAAAACCTCGAAAATAAACTGACCTCAAAAATAACCCTATCCTAAAAAATAAGACTAAAGTTTCATGCGAGAAAAACTTATTTAAAAAATACGCTTTGTTTGAAAAATAAATCTTTCTTAAAAATGAATAGAATATATAATGTTCGGTAGTGTGAAGAAGGTCTGGTTTGAAAAGAGAACGTGTGTCCATTTTTCTATCCAGACATTTTTCTGTACCCCGTTCTAACGAAATTATGTTATATTATAATCGGCCGTATGAACTCTGGATTTGTCATATTTCATGATATTGTACAAAATAAGCGATGGGAGATTATTTACCACATAAACTGTATCAAAAGTTAGCCTTATTTGAAAATAAGCATTTCCTAAAAAACAATGTATTTGCTTATATTTTCGAGATGTTTGGGTATTGTCTTTTTCTCTTATCTTTAAAATACTTACTTCTCCCATTCAAGAAAACACTTAAATGAGTCAGTGTCATCAAGACATATGTATCACATACGTATGACAGACATTAAGATGTACAATGTAAGACTTGGTTCGATATGTGGTTTTGATATAGTGCCTCGTATGTCCTCTCCCTTTCTGTGTCGGTTTCTTAAGTTACAATTTTATTCCGTTCTACTTTAAGCAACTTGTGCATCTTTGCAATTCCCATTCTGTGCCAACGGTGGAACGTGTGTTGACTCGCCTAATACTCCAACATGTGACTGCACTAACACCAGTTTTATTGGCGAATACTGTCATATACCAGGTAAGTAAATGTTTGTATATCAAAACGAATGTTAAATACTACGTATTCCGGAATAACTCGCAATTCACGTTATAAAATTGGGTGCAGATACTGGTTTTTTTTTCTGTTTAGATAAAAATCTGATACGTACATGTATTAACGTAAAAAGTTTGGAGCATGACGCTTTAATATAAAACACAGGAAACATTACTGAGTTATCTCCCTTGTCTGTATCCCTTCACTCGGAACTCCTCGGATAACTACTGTGCAGCACAGCCGAGGAGTTCCGATTGGTATCCCTTGCCTGTAATCTCTTTCCGGTTTCAACCAGAAAAAGAAATAAATTCGGCAGTGGAATAAATTCGCCCAATTAAGTATCAGAAACTGTTTGTTAGCAGAAAATAAGATGCATTCATATTTTATAACGCCTAGGTATATGTTTGTACATCGGATTTTTCTGTCCAATACAAAGTATGTAATTTGTTGCCTACCGGAACCTTATGTCAAATCAGAGACCTATATACTAGGGATTCGCAACAACCGCTTTTCTCGCAGAGTCACGACCTCACCTATTGTTCTCATAACCGGAGATATATTTAGCACGAGATCTAGCGAGACCAAGCGCTGCGGCTGCGCAATAGGTGGATATCGGAGTTGTTTATATTAGTGACATGTGCCGTGCCAAGAGATGGCGACGACTGTCTGTGCACATGTGTCACCGCGTTTGGCCGAGATAACTTCACACTGGCGATAGTTATACCTATGCACTGTAATGTATATCGGCAAATGTGAGCAACGATATTTAAGTAGTGTCTAACCGAAAAAAGCACCATTTTTCCGTTAAAGATTCATATAGAAACATATGGAAAATGTCGTCCGATTTTCTGCCATTAGACGATGATCTAAATCTGTATGTATAGAGAAATATACTGACGACGATTCTTATATTTTCGATAGTGATACTGACTTCAGTCAGTGCTTCCCTAATTATACCGGACTCTTACAAGGGGAAATATAATCACCTGTGTTATTTTCTTTGTATCTAAATACACTTTATTAATGACAACTGTCCAAGTATTGAATTACAGATGCTTGATCTTTTCTTGCTAATGTATACCAACGACATGGCTTTATTTGTTAATATAGATCTCTGGTCAAATGTCACACATAGATTGCTTGAACCGGTTCCAAACATAATAACGAATTGTTTACTCAAATCTTAACGTCAACCGTAATTTTAAAAACCTCTCAAAATCCACCTAATATTCTTCTATAACAAAGTGAATGACGTCGTAAGGCAATTTAGTAATAATCGTGCAACTCCTACCAAAGAATTATGCGACCGATTCTTATTGACATTTTAATTGCGAAAGTGAAATTGCGATTATTCTATCCCTTTTATTTGTTTATGAATGTGGCTTGATTTGGTGACAGTGTATATGGATTCATCACTAAAATGTTATATCTTGATACGTTATGATGACACCCAGCAGATTACATTAAACTGACAATGATCGAACCAGTCATAATCGTCAATTTCAAAACTGAGGTCAACAAAAAAAGTAAAAAGTACCAAATTTAAATACTTTGATCTGTTCTGGCCATGGTATCGTTTCACAAAGCTTCGTACCTTACGAAATTTGCGTAAGTCACATTTACGAATTACTAAGCGTTTCACAAAAACTTCGTAACTTACGAACGTTCGTAACTTACGAGAAAACCTTACGTAACTTTACGCCATATCCACCCTGTCGTAACTTACGAAAAGAATTTAAAATCGTGCGCAAGCATGCCCTTTTGAACAGTAAATGATGTCGTACTCATTTACAAATTATCATAAGAGAACTAGTATGCCTTGTGAGCGATTGTTTCGTGGTGGAAAACGGGTTTTGAATGTCGAGGTGCGATGCCGGCAAAATACGCATTGTCATGGAACTAATTGTACGAATACTTTCGCAGACTGTGCCAACAGTTAGTCTACTTTAAGAACAATATGTACATATATGGGCATTGAGGAAAATCTGTGCAAAATGCGTTGTTACTGTTTGTTTTACCGCATGATAAACAATATGAAATTGGAATTTTATAGAAAATTTGATCCTCTTTCAATAATACGATTGTTTTGATAGAACAAAATAAAGTTCAAAGTCTGTGTACGAGACCATAAACAGCAAACACATCTGATTTCATATTGCAATCATGATTTAGCGGAATGGTCCCTGCACGGAAAACGCTAAAGTAGGATTACCACAAAATATGTACATTTACAATAATTTAATAGCATTCTCGCCATAGGACAAATATATGTAGTGAGTTAAGCAGAAGAATTATATATTTGTTTTTACATATTCTATAACCCTTAGCATAAAAGGCCGCAGTACTGAATATGTTAGTGATGCAGACATTGAAATGTACTATTTATGCTAAGAAAAATATTTAGTCTGAATATTTGTTCAATGTTTAATCACTAGAGTTAATATCTTTTATATAAGATACACGATAATTTGCTCCCTAGCAGATCAACATATGTACATTAAACCTTGCCTTTCAGCAGCGATAGGAAAACAAATAATGAAAATTATTACATATATTGTAGTTAATGTTATGCTTATTAAAGCGGTCTTCGCGTTGAAAGTATTCATTTGAACAATTGCACTAATTGCGGTTTCTATGCATCTTTTCTACGAAGGTATTTTGGATGCAACGATTCAAAATTGTATTCAAATTATACATGTTTATATTTCTTTCCGCCGTACAAAATGGTTGAGATATAGATATGAAAATTCCGATTCCGGAATAATTTCCAATACACCTCTTTTATTATGATTTCAGAGTTAGCGAATTTTCAATTGGTTCTCTTTCATAAAATCAAATTATTTTAATAATTTGTTGGATCTATTGAAAAGTTGATAGACATGATTGACTATTGTACATACTCTCGCTACAATTCACATTTCACATATTGTTGTCACCTTTTATCCAGATGAGATAGTATTGAGATGTAAATTTAATGAGTTCCTCCGTGGTACCCTTATAATGATTGTTTGCAATTTAGCGAATTACTTTCAACATTACGCCTAATATACTTTGTATTAAACGGATTAATAATAGTACCATTATTAGGGAGAAAACACGTTTTAAAACAAACTTATTTTAAGATTAGAACCACAAAAATATGCTTGTTAAAATCTGTATTCACTAAAAGCTATAATTTCCTTTAACAACAGAATCATTCAAGTGCACGTTCGAAACCGGAGGAAACCCATGTCCATTTGTCAATGTACCTGGATCAGTCAACCCATGGAAACCGCAAGAGGTATTTATTTGAGAAGTATTAAAGATACAACATCGCCGAAAGTCGATCGTAATTACTCTTTTGTCGGCGGTATATAATTTGTAACCTTTAAAAAGAGACCCTATAGAAAGGGCCTGTCCGTTCGTCCGTCATATACGAGGATTATATCATAATCCAGTTCATAATATAATTGGTCGTTGTAAGTAAAACCAGTACCCTTAATTTATCGACTACTAATATAAATTTAGTGATTAACTTGTACAGTATATATATTTATGGACGATATAACAGAATATCTATATTTTCATGAGTAAAAAAATATCGAAATATTGTGTCATACAAGCTGAAACTGATTTAACCCTGAATTATGGCGTATCCTTGACATTGTCATGATATGACCCTGGCTGTTTGTGTGTCCCTGACATCGTCATGATATGACACTTCCTGTTTTTGTGTTCCTGACATCGCCATGATATGACCCTGGCTGTTTGAATGTCCTTGACATCGTCATGATATGACCCTGGCTGTTTGTGTGTCCCTGACATTGTTATGATATGACACTTCCTGTTTTTGTGTCCCTGACATTGTCATGATATGACACTTCCTGTTGTTGTGTTCCTGACATCGCCATGATATGACTCTGGCTGTTTGAATGTCCCTGACATCGTCTTGATATGACCCTGGCTGTTTTTGTGTCCCTGACATTGTTATGATATGACCTTGGCTGTTTGTGTATCCCTGACATCGTCATGCTATGACCCTGGCTGTTTGTGTTTCCCTGACATTGTCATGATATGACCCTGGCTGTTTGTGTGTCCCTGACATTGTCATGATATGACCCTGGCTGTTTGTGTGTCCCTGACATTGTCATGATATGACCCTGGCTGTTTGTGTGTCCCGTGTCCCTGACATCGTCATGCTATGACCCTGGCTGGTTGTGTGTTCCTGACATTGTCATGATATGACACTTCCTGTTTGTGTGTTCCTGACATTGTCTTGATATGACCCTGGCTGTTTGTGTGTCCTTAACATCGTCATGATATGACCCTGGCTGGCTGTTGATGTTTCCCTTACATCGTCATGATATGACCCTGGCTGTTTGTGTGTCCCTGACTTCGTCATGATATGACCCTGGCTGTTTGTGTGTCCCTGACATCGTCATGATATGACCCTGGCTGTTTGTGTTTCCCTTACATCGTCATGACATGACCCTGGCTATTTTGAGTCCTTGATATCTGTCGTTATAATACCCTACTGTTGATGTGACCTTGACCTCCGTCCTAATATGACCCTGACTGATTGTTTGTCCTCCTCATCCGTCGTTATATGTCCCTGGACATTGGCATGTCTTTGAAATCACTCTGATATGACCCTGACTTTTCATGTCCTCATATTTACATTAATCCCTTCGTCGGCTTAGTAAACTCTGACTGCGAATACATTCGCGTACATGCAGTCGAAAACGTCTCAGCGGATTAATAAGCGCGGGAATTGGTAACATAATCATGACGTCGTCTATTTGTGACGTTACCGGAACGTCAACTAGACGTCACGTTTTTGATTGGACTGATCAACGCAATTTCAGCGTTTTCACATGTTACCCGATGATCTCTGCAGAAAAAGTTAACGTCAAGTGGGTATTTTGTCAAAAACTAAACTGAATATTGCGGAAATGGGTGCATACGTAACTTCTCAACGAGATAAGCTAACAACAAATGGCTGAAGCGTACAGTTTGTATCAACATTCGACCACGTTAGTGCTAAATCAATACACGCTGTGCTTGACAACTTTAGTTAATATGAGACGGAAATCGTTGATTGTGAGTATATCAATTAATCAAATACGTAAAAGGTATGAAAAAAAAAGTTGAGTTTTTTCCTTTTTATTTTGTTAACAATACTGGTGTCTACGTAGATTAAATGGAACTATATTATCAAAGCAGCCATGGCCGCCGTAGTTACCAACGTCAGAACACATCCTGCATTCTATTTTCTTCTTACTGTATTCAAACTATTTGTTTGGTGTAAACATAAGGATTTTACCTCATTTTGACTGCGTATACGGTAGTATACCTGCAGTTGGCAACGAAAATATCATATGGAGCGCTAACGCGCTAACCATCAGAAATGTTCGTTTGGCAACTGCGGGCATACTACCGTATACGCAGTCAAAATGAGGTACAACCCTTAATTAAACACCTTTCCATATTTTATCCTTACGTTTTTGGGGGTCGCCTTGGCGTCCGTCCGCATATTACGCCGACTGTTAAGAGGACATAAGCTCATAAACTATTCAGAATGTTAGAAAAGGTACAGGTTACAAATTGCCGGTTGATATTTTAAAAGTTATATTGCTTTGATACAGGGTCCGACAAAACAATCGGGATCTGGGCCGACCAGAGCTTACTCGGGAGATATGTATTACGCCACGGACGGAAAGTCTTCAAATATCATATCTGCGTTTACGTTACAAGAAGATCTGAGTGGTGAGTTCAAATTTGAAATGATGTAAATTAGATGTCTATTCACATTTGTATTTATTGTGTTTAAATTTCCTCGAAAATAAGAAAACATACTTGTCCTTTATTATTCATGTCCCTGTTCGTCATTACATTAGCTTTGTCTTTAACGACTCATACATTAGCGATGTCCTTATCAGCAAATAGGGCCTGCTGCCCAAATTGCATGATCGTAAGAGGCGACTAATTTGGGATCTTATATTTTCTCTTCTTTATGAACAATTTTCTTCTCACTTTTGGCCTTGAGTTGAGCGTTCGCCACTGTGAATAAGGCTTTGGGTTCTGTCCCTTTGCCGAGAAATACCAGAGTCTTAAAAAATAGTAGTTGCTGCTCCTGCTTAGCGCTCAGCATACACGGAGTGGGACGACTGGTTCGCCCATTGTCTGTATAATGTGACCGGATGGGGTGTCCTGCTAGATGTCTACGGTAGTATGCCTCAGTGAGGTAGCACTATAAATCAGCAAAAATTCCGGTCTATCACAAGGAGATTTATCGTTTAGCCAACGAGGGAACTTTTGAATGTTCAGCGGCTAGACATACGACATACGACATTCAGATTTTGAATGTTCAGTCGCTGAACATACGACATAAGACATTCAGTTTTTGATTTTGAATGTTCAGCCGCTGAACATTCAAAATCTGAATGTCGTATGTCGTATGTCCAGCCGCCGAACATTCAAAAGTTCCTTCGTTGGCTGGTAAAAACACAAGATATGAAGTTTTGAATGTCGTATGTCGTATGTTGAGCGGCTGAACATTCAAAATCTGAATGTTGTTCTTCGTATGTTGAGCCGCTGAACATTCAAAATTTGAATGTCGTATGTCGTATGTCGAGCCGCTGAACATTCAAAATCAAAATCTGAATGTCGTATGTCGTATGTTGAGCGGCTGAACATTCAAAATATGAATGTCGTATGTCGTATGTTGAGTGGCTGAACATTCAAAATCTGAATGTTGTATGTCGTATGTTGAGCGGCTGAACATTCAAAATCTGAATGTCGTATGTCGTATGTCCAGCCGCTGAACATTCAAAAGTTCCTTCGTTGGCTGGTAAAAACACAAGATATGAATTTTTGAATGTCGTATGTCGTATGTTGAGCGGCTGAACATTCAAAATCTGAATGTTGTTCTTCGTATGTTGAGCCGCTGAACATTCAAAATTTGAATGTCGTATGTCGTATGTCGAGCCGCTGAACATTCAAAATCAAAATCTTAATGTCGTATGTCGTATGTTGAGCGGCTGAACATTCAAAATATGAATGTCGTATGTCGTATGTTGAGTGGCTGAACATTCAAAATCTGAATGTTGTATGTCGTATGTTGAGCGGCTGAACATTCAAAATCTGAATGTCGTATGTCGTATGTCCAGCCGCTGAACATTCAAAAGTTCCTTCGTTGGCTGGTAAAAACACAAGATATGAAGTTTTGAATGTCGTATGTCGTATGTTGAGCGGCTGAACATTCAAAATCTGAATGTTGTTCTTCGTATGTTGAGCCGCTGAACATTCAAAATTTGAATGTCGTATGTCGTATGTCGTATGTCGAGCCGCTGAACATTCAAAATCAAAATCTGAATGTCGTATGTCGTATGTTGAGCGGCTGAACATTCAAAATATGAATGTCGTATGTCGTATGTTGAGTGGCTGAACATTCAAAATCTGAATGTTGTATGTCGTATGTTGAGCGGCTGAACATTCAAAATCTGAATGTCGTATGTCGTATGTCCAGCCGCTGAACATTCAAAAGTTCCCTCGTTGGCTGGTAAAAACACAAGATATGAAGTTTTGAATGTCGTATGTCGTATGTTGAGCTAACTTCACACAGCCTTCGGATTTCGGTCTTACAGATTGAAATGTGTGTTTGCTGTACACAGAGGTCATAACATGTGGTGTATCTGTTGTGTTGTGGTATCTGTTGTGTTGTGGTATCTGAAAATGTCTGATTTTTACTGCAATGTTGATCAGGTCATGAAGGTATGACTATGCATGTTTATTGGTGATTTTAAATAGCTCTAATGCGATATTTCTAAATCTCCTAATTCTGAGTGATGGTCTTTTGAACGAGCTAATAAATTTCCACGTGTCATCGTATTTGTCGTAAATGAATTTAAGTTCCCTTTCCTGAATATTTTCAGTTTGTTTTTAATACCGAATTGCATATTAGAGGTCTGAGAGAAATTAATATAATGACAGATGTGCGCATTTGCCTAATCTGTTTAAGTGTTCCCCTATACGTTTAAGTGTGTTAAGATGTTTTGATTGGTCCTTTTAATGATGTTAGAGACATATGTATGGAACACTATTTATTTTGACAGCAGATTTGTGGCCGAATTAGAAAATCCATAACGGTTAAGTTTTCACAATAAGTTAGATTTAACGTTGAATGGTTATTCGACATCTGGGTACTTTGTCGATGTCAGTTACTGTCCATCACGTTATTACGAAGTTATACAAAGTGCAATCTAATCAAAATCTAGATGGTCATTCTCACTACGTCACATGTAACGTCGTGAGAATGACCATCTAGATTTTAATTAGATAGTTAAAAGTGGTACCCCTAATAACATTGCTTTTACTATACGTCAAACTGACATTAGCCGTGTCCCTACTAATTCCTTTAAGTCTTTGATTATTCAATGTGACATTAGTTTCTCTGTGTGGTATTGAATACATTTCAGACGAATGTAAAAACTATTGATCAACAGACAATACAATTGTTTTGTTATAGATATGTTACTGTTTACATTATTTTATTTTGTTGTAGATATGTAAATAATTAGATTGATGCATTTTGTAATAGATGTGTCATTAACTAAATTAATGACATTCTCCTTAATTGTGAATAAACTTCATGATTATAATTTCATTGCATTGTCTATATACTATTTGAAGCAACTGTTTGTTTGTTTTAATGTTTATTTTATTTTATTTTCCAGTTCAGAACCGTTGCCTTGTTCTTAATTACAACATGAATGGGCGGCATATTGAATCCCTCATCGTACGACAGGACGATTCTGTCTTGTTCAGTGTAACAGGGAATACACAAGACAATTGGTATACTCAAATGATTGATGTAACAACCGGACCAGACTCTGAGGTAAACGAACCTGTTTTACTTTAGAAACGTTACGCAAACTCCCTTCATCTCCAATTGGTTACAGAATTCTGATTTCAGAAGAAAATGCACTACAATTGTGAATCATATTATCCCTTCCCTAGCACCGTGAAGTTCAGGACCAAAAAGGTCCACATCGGTAAAAAAAAAATTCGGACTAAGTAATTTTTCCAATTTCATGTCATTTTCTCTGATTTCATGACCTATTCTACACACGATCTGATTTTGCGAACCGTATTTCAGCCAATTTTACGAACGCATTCAACCCTTACGTTCCACTTTTAACTCATTATTTTGCTATGCATCTAAAACTTCAATAATACCGCATGTTTTATAATTGTATTGAATGTTCTAGAAATAATGCCACCATCAGTTGTCGTTCTTATTTGCCAACAGCTAAGCATTGAGGGAAGTTCCTCGGGGGAAAAGGGTGATATTGCCATAGACGACATAGAAATGTTACCATTTCCGTGCAGTGAGTATTAAACATGACATTTGTAGGAGAGAGAGAGAGAGAGAGAGAGAGAGAGAGAGAGAGAGAGAGAGAGTACTTTAGTCCTACCCTTTCAAACGTCCAAGTCACTCAAAAAAAACAAAAACAAAAACAAAGTACATCATGGGTGTCTGTGCACAGACAACCATGATATACTTGAATAGTATTTCACTCGGTCTTCCCACTCCTAGCACACCTTCTATGCTACTTATAATACATCTATATTACAAAAAAACACATGAAATTGATGTTAACCTACGTACACGTTTTAAGAATTATAAATGTTTAAAAAGCGTAAGATGTCAAAAGGCATATACATATAACTCCCTATACCTTAGCTAGTATCATTATTATATTATTTCATAATAACTCAATATATACATTTTATAAAATATATTTTTGAAAGCCAGTTGTAAATATCTAAGAGGTTAAATATATATTCAGTTAAGTAAATACAGTTTGCACTATTTGCAGGGAAGATAGTCATATGCACGTTTGAAATAAAAGTGAATCCTTGCAAAATGGGGAGAAGGCATTGGAAAAGAGTGCAGGTAAGTTTTCTAAAATCATTATTTATATCTTCCTAACTACTGCCATAACACACAATCTAGACATTTTATATTTAGATGGATTTTAATACTAATGTAAATTTATATTCAATTGCTTCCGAACCAGTCTGGGACAGGACCAAAAGGTGGCCATGATGGATACTACTACCTCCGATCTCGTCGTCAAGCCGGATCAGTTATGAGTTTAAAAGTACCGAACAGATTCCCCTCAGGTAAGTCATAAACTATCCATTAGGATGAAACACGCTGGAAATTGTCAAAGTGAATAGACAACAAGTGACGTTTCGGTGACTACACTTTTTTTGGAACATTATAGACTCTTTCATCTTTTATCAGGTAATAAACTGTAATGTTTTGTGATATATATTCTGTGATTAATCTACTTATTTGTATTATGTCCATTATCTTTACATTTCTCGTTTTTAAATATCAATTTATTTTTTCGACATTCGTGAGTTCACAGGAACATTGGCGTCTGGACATATTCCATGAATTACTGTCCATAAAACCTTAAATAATGCCGTCGTAACGCCCGCAGATGCCAGTCATCATTACGCCAGGCAACGCCAGTAAGCGCCCGGCGCATGCTTGACCTAAGAAACACTCAATAACCGTACTCTTACTATTCATGCGGTGTGTCTATCAGGTCATTTAATCTACTTCTACCAAAGATAGCAATAAGTTCTAAAGCGGATGGACAACTGTTGTTGATTTTGTTATTAATGATGATCCGACTGCTCTGTGAAAAAAGTCTGTGTAGAAGTAGTTGCGGCTACTCTGTGTAGAAGTTCATCCGGATACTCTGTAGCAGTTGATTCCGCTTAGTTGTGTAGAAATTAATGCGGCTACTCTGTGTAGAAGTTCATCCAGCTACTCTGTGTAGAAGTTCATCCGGCCTCTCTGTGTAGAGGTTCATCCGTATACTCTGTAGAAGTTGATTCCACTAATTTGTGTAGAAATCAATGCAACTACTCTGAGTAGAAGTTCATTCGGCTTCTCTGTTTAGAAGTTCATCCGGCTTTTCTTCTGTATAGAAGTTCATCCGGCTTCTCTGTTTAGAAGTTCATCTGGCTTCTCTGTTTAGATATTCATCCGGTCACTCTATGTGGAAGTTAATCTAGCGTACTCTGTAGAAGTTTATTCAGCTGCTCTGTGAAGAAGTTCATCTGGCTTCTCTGAAGGAGTTCATCCGACTGCTTCTACAGATAGCTGATTAACTTCTACACAGAGTAAGCGAATAGATACCTAGTCGCATCAACTTCTACACCGAATACCCGGATCATCCCCTACACAGTACACATATTACTTTTTATCTTTTTGAAAATATTCATAATAATGTTCTAGATGATGCCTGCTTCTCCTTCTACTACATGTTTGGAGAGACTTTCGGGAAACTGATTGTGCAGACTCGATTACCAGGAGAAAAGAAACAAAGAATATGGAATCGGTCAGGACAGAATGGAGACCAGTGGCTGTTTACGTCAATAAACATCTCAAATATTACTCCTGGTCTTGAAGTAAGTATTATGATTATGTTTTATGATTATTTGTATATCGCCTGCATTTTGATGAGTGAAACATTTCCAGTAAACCAGACATCAAGTCATCTTCACTAAAGAGGGTTGGTTTGGTTTTATTTGTTTAACGTTCTATCAATAGCCAAGGTCATTCAAGGACGGCCTCCAATACGTGCAACATGTACCTGAGTGTGGTGAGTACGTATGTGTTTTGGGAGGCTGCGATATGTTCGTGTAAAGCCTCCTTGTGATAGTCGGGAGCTTTTGTCAATCTATAGTGCTACCTCACTGAAGCATACTGTCGAAGACACCCAGCAGGACACACTCCCCGGTTACATTATACTGACAACGGGCAAACCAGTCACCCCACTCCCAAAATTCTAAAGGAGGGTCTTGGACTTTTGGATTATATAACAAACTGAATGCGCCAGCCCCTACGTCCGTTGGAAGTATACTTGTTTTCTTTCATTTATTATTGTTTTAAGATTAAGATTAAGATTTGTTACCAATGTACAGTACATAACATGGTTATTCGCTAGATAATCAGTTTTCATTTTTGATGACTTCCCTTTGGTGATTTTATGTGTCACATTTTTCTGGGATTGGTGCATTACGCTACCATGTGGCTAGTTTGACGTTAAAATATGTTGTTTTTTTCACAGGTGTCCATTAAAGCCGTAGCGTCAGATGGTCTTGGACACATTGGTATCGATACTGTTACCATGGTGAATTCTGCTTGTCCTTAGTCCTAGAGAAACACGTGGTTTTATTAAAAAACGTATCGTTTTTAATATTTTACTCAGATCTATATAGATAGTTTAGCAAGTACCTGAACTATATGTATTCTTCCGTTCATCAAACAACCTTCGTTTTTCATTTCCAACCAAGTCATGATTTCTGAAAATAACAAAAACATATATTTTACTATGTTTGATTAAGATTTATACAATGTTATACATTGTAAATTATATTCAAAGTGTTAATACTTTGTAAGAGTTCGGCCCAATTTTACATAGTTTCCAAAATACATCTCTGACCAGCTGCTTCATGGACGTCATCAGTCAGATTCTCTCTCAAGAAGTGTTTCAACTCCTTATTTGGAACGTCCTAAAGGTCAACAGTGATGAGTTAAATAGCTGACCGCCTGACCCTAAGTTGACGTCTGCATCTGAACAAGCTGGAAGAAGTTCTGGTCATCTTCAGTCGTTCCACGGCAGCATCCCTGTCTCCACCCGTGGGTGGCCCCAATAACCGAGAACATTACATACCCAAAATTATAACGAACCTATATCGTGTGTAACCGGAATACCCAAATTTGCTAATTAGGAATACATCAATCATTTATATACGTTTTAGAGACTTTACATTGAATTACTTATTTTGCTTTGTATTACATGTAGTTGACTGTATCACTCCAAACAATAAATACTTATGTAATGAAATGCTGTTAGAGTGGTAGACTGTTTGGGTTTATACCATATATTTTGGCAGGTATACAGAGCATTTACATTTGAAGAGTTAGTTTCCAAAGGAAAACGGATGCATACTCTTTCAATTACAAAATTAACATGTACAACCATTTTATACCTTGTACATGGAAGCAAATGCTTTATCCAATATACCGTGTACATACAAATATATGTTATATAAATTATGATATACCTTGTACATATAAACACATGTTATATATGATATACCGTGTACATACAAACACATGTTATATATGATATACCTTGTACATATAAACACATGTTATATATGATATACCTTGTACATACAAACACATGTTATATATGATATACCGTGTACATATAAACACATGTTATATCCAATATACCGTGTACATATAAACACATGTTTAATATGATATACCGTGTACATACAAACACGTTATATATAATATACCTTGTACATATAAACACATGTTATATATGATATACCTTGTACATATAAACACATGTTATATCCAATATACCGTGTACATATAAACACATGTTATATATGATATACCTTGTACATACAAACACATGTTATATATAATATACCGTGTACATATAAACACGTTATATATGATATACCTTGTACATACAAACACATGTTATATATGATATACCTTGTACATATAAACACATGTTATATATAATATACCTTGTACATATAAACACATGTTATATATAATATACCTTGTACACACCAACGCATGTTATATATGATATACCGTGTACATATAAACACATGTTTAATATGATATACCGTGTACATACAAACACATGTTATATATGATAGACCTTGTACATATAAACACATGTTATATAATTATGATATACCTTGTACATATAAACACGTTATATATGATATACCGTGTACATACAAACACATGTTATATATGATATACCTTGTACATATAAACACATGTTATATATAATATACCGTGTACATATAAACACATGTTATATATGATATACCTTGTACATATAAACACATGTTATATCCAATATGTTTTATATATACAAACGCATGTTATATATGATATACCGTGTACATAAAAACACATGTTATATATGATATACCTTGTACATATAAACACATGTTATATATAATATACCTTGTACACACCAACGCATGTTATATATGATATACCTTGTACATATAAACACATGTTATATATAATATACCGTGTACATATAAACACATGTTATATATGATATACCGTGTACATACAAACCTATGTTATATATGATATACCGTGTACATACAAACACATGTTATATATGATATACCGTGTACATATAAACACATGTTATATATGATATACCTTGTACATATAAACACATGTTATATCTAATATACCTTGTACACACCAACGCATGTTATATATGATATACCGTGTACATACCAACACATAATTCAGCAATAAATCTAACTGCGCATGTGAGTTTTAGCGACGGATTGAACGAAAATTAAAAAAAAAACAGATGTTGAAGTTCGGATCGACTTGCACTCCGTGAGTCGTCACTCAACAAGTTGACTTTGGCTGTTTTTCCGTCTGGAGTGTGTGACATTTTCGGAGCATGTCCCGATCACTATTGTTTAAGAACATCAAACTACAGGAAACAGACTAAGATGACGTAGCCCTTGTTATAGTAAGGTTACAACGACGTCTACTTTAACATTTACCTTGACCGTAAATACAGGAAACAGGAAACTGCTTAAAAAGTAGACAAAGATGACGCGGTCTTTGTTACAGTGAGGTTACAACGACGTATACTTTAACATTTACCTTGACCGTAAATACAGGAAACAGGAAACTGCTTAAAAAGTAGACAAAGATGACGCGGTCTTTGTTACAGTGAGGTTACAACGACGTATACTTTAACATTTACCTTGACCGTAAACACAGAAAACAGACAAAGATGACGCGGTCTTTGTTACAGGAAGGTTACAGCTATGTCTACTTATCATTTACTTTTACCGTTTATACAGGAAAGACAAAGATGACGCGGTCTTTGTTACAGGAAGGTTTACAGCTATGTCTACTTAATCGTTTATCTTGACCGTAAATACTGGAAACAGATAAAGACGACGAGGTCTTTGTTACAGGAAGGTTACAGCGACGTCAAATTTATTTTTAAATATTTCCATTGGAAGCTAGGTAAATCAGATATAGATGGCGAAGTAAACCTCCTTGACCTCTGCAACCTTTGACATTTTTTTCTTTATAAACAGTGGCTATGACCTTGGTCTTAGAGATCTGTAACGCGAACTTCTAGGTATATATGTTGCAACTGGACAGTTATGCATACTCTCATAGTGACTGCAGTAAAATCGGTAACACTTCTCAGTGTTCCTGCGTAAATTATTCATAAATTGTATACAGCTACTTTTCAGATTGTGATAAAATTAACAAGAGACTGAGAATAACATGAGATATATAAATAACAAGAGGCTGAATTGTCTTAACAGTTACATGAGTATTATAAATAACAAGTGGCCGAATTAACTTGACAATTACACGAGTTATATAAATAACAGGAGGCTGAATTGCCTTTACAGTTACATCAGTTATATAATTAATAAGAGGCTGAATTGCCCTGACAAATTAATAACAAGCGGCCGAATTAACTTGATAATTACACGAGTTACATAAATACTAGTAACAAGAAGCTGAATTGCCTTGACAATCACATGAGTAATATAAATAACAAGAGGCATAAAGGGCTTTAAAAGTCACATGTTATATAAATAACAAAAGGCATAAAGGACTTTAACAGTCACATGAGTTATATAAATAACAAGAGGTCTGAGGGCTTCAACAGTCACAAGGGTTATATAAATAACAAAAGGCATAAAGGGCTTTAACAGTCACATGAGTTATATAAATAACAAGAGGTCTGAGGGCTTCAACAGTCACAAGGGTTATATAAATAACAAAAGGCATAAAGGGCTTTAACAGTCACATGAGTTATATAAATAACAAGAGGTCTGAGAGCTTCAACAGTCACAAGGGTTATATAAATAACAAAAGGCATAAAGGGCTTTAACAGTCACATGAGTTATATAAATAACAAGAGGTCTGAGGGCTTCAACAGTCACAAGGGTTATATAAATAACAAAAGGCATAAAGGGCTTTAACAGTCACATGAGTTATATAAATAACAAGAGGTCTGAGGGCTTCAACTGTCACAAGGGTTATATAAATAACAAAAGGCATAAAGGGCTTTAACAGTCACATGAGTTATATAAATAACAAGAGGTCTGAGGGCTTCAACAGTCACAAGGGTTATATAAATAACAAAAGGCATAAAGGGCTTTAACAGTCACATGAGTTATATAAATAACAAGAGGCTAGAGGGCTTTAAAAGTCACACGAGTTAAATAAATAACAAGAGGCCAGAGGGCTTTAAAAGTCAGACGAGTTAAATAAATAACAAGAGGCCAGAGGGCTTTAAAAGTCACACGAGTTAAATAAATAACAAGAGGCCAGAGGGCTTTAAAAGTCACATGAGTTTTATAAATAACAAGCGACTAAAGAGTCTTAATAGTCACATGAGTTTTATAAATAACAAGAGGCCGAATTAACTTGACAGTCACACGAGTTATATAAATAACAAGAGGCAAAATTGCCGTTAAAGTCACTTGAATCATATACAAAGTAAATAAAAATGCTGTCGTTGTTTTGTCACATATATCATAACACTCATCTATAATAATATAAATCAACTACTTCGTACACGTAGTTCAAATGTCAAATATACGTATCACTTACTGCCATGCTATTCTACGTTTTGAATAGAAATAAAACAATTTATGCTTAAAACGTAGTTTTATATAAAGGTAAGAAGGAGCATACGTAAACGGATTTCCAAGGTGACACGAACAAAAGAAAGCATTGCTCCAGTCTGTTTGTCTCCTATCTCGGATGACTAGTGTGAATGTACTGACATGCGTGGTGACACAGTAACCCGGCCTCATCAAAGCTACACAGCTGTTGACAAACATTTTAAGAGCAATTTTGTAGGATGGTGAGCTTAATGCCATTACTGAGTACTACACAGAATGAAATACCAAGTATCTTTAGCTGCTGATTTGCATGGTAATACCAATTGCAGGGATATGTCTTAGAAATAAGAAATTTCGGGATCTTTTTAGCCACCATTTACGCTATAAAGCTGGTGTGTAAGCTAAGTAAAATACCGACTGGATTCATATGTTGAAAGTGAAGTTATCCTCCCCGTCGATATTAATTATTAGAAAGACGTGTGTGTTGCAGATCTTCGCTGACATTCTATTGTTCGTTAACGCTCTGACGCTTGGGCTTTATCTGTTCACGAGCTTTCCATATCGATGGTACGCCACGTGATATTGAAAGGATAAATATGTTCCTGATGTAAACACACATTCAATTAGTTTGTAATGTATTCCTTTTTTCGCTGGCATTTAATCCTTAACAGATAACAAAACGATTTAAAGTGACATTCGTTTCTGAATTGAAATCTAGTGAGATAACGAGAAAATGAGAAAACGTACATTGGAGGGAGGCAAAACAAATCGAACATATTTTTTCAATGATGCATAGAGATGTTTTTATGTAGATATAGATTTCCAAGATACAGATTTAAGCGAATCTCAGGGCAATGAACTCCTTTTCAACCTAGTTCAACTTGTCCTATCTGTTACACATTGTTATGCTTACAATATACACGTAGACGTGACTGATGACAAAGGCAAGAAAATAAAAAAATGTTCGTCATTTTATCTATGCATAGTATCTGATAACAGACAACAATGCTAAAGTCGCTTTATTATAATTACATCTATCTGCTTAATAAGTTCCTTAAAATAAATATATTTACACGCACGTTCGGATACGTTAAACATAACAAAAATTCAATCTCCATGGTTAATGCACAAAATATATTCAAACTAAACAAAATATCTATTGAAGCTCCCTTGTAAATTAATTTAGAAAAGAAAAAAAATCATTTTTTAAAGCAGATTATTCATAAAGAATTAACACGTACGATTATGATGGAAAAGTTAGTTTGATATTTTTGTTATCCAATATACATGTACATCAGTCTTTTTGAAATTGTTTTTACAAATTTTCGAAATTCTGCGTTATTAGATTAGTAGATTATGAAAAAAAAATGGCGCCGAGAAGACCATTTCCTGTGAACCGACTTTAACCTCAGATTATTTGCATGACAATAACTGTGAACGTCTCACTTTCAGGTAGGATAACAGGTTTTTCTATTTGTGACGTATCTGTGAGGCCGTTTTTACTAATAGCCATCCGAATAAAGGTGTGTCCAGTAGAGCAGTGGCAGATAACCGTATGGACCAGTAAATGTCTACTTAGCATTTTTCAGGCAAAATTTGACATTCTAGGCATTCTAATACAAAATTGTAGACTTTCGGTACCATGTATTTGGTATCTACGGATAGATAAATGTTTCATCTTTGAAACAAGACATAATATGGTATTTAGTGAAGAAAATTAACTCAGACAGAAAATAGGTCGGTTTTCAAGTTCCGTCGAGTTCATTTCCTTGTCAAGGATTTGTAGTCGTTGGCCGGATCATACTCGGGAGAGACTAATTTTTGTTTATCAGACAATCATTGTTTGTGACGTAGGTCCGCACCTTCCCCCTGTGGGTTAGGCTAGATCCAATATTCTTTATCCATTACTTTTTTGGACTCGATTTCCTGTATTGATGGCTTCCCTAATTGCATTGGCGTAGGAGGCGACGCATACGCACTCACCACACGCATGCATATCGCACGCACGGGAGGCCGTCATTGAATGACCTTGGCTGTTAATAGGGCGTTAAACAAATAAAACCAAACCAAACCAAACCAAAATCGGCCAGGGAATAAAATCCGAAGATTCCTTCAAGGGCAAAATAAGGCAGTGTCAAAGGAAACACAGGAAGAAGAAAGTTGTTTAGAAAAGAGGAGAAAAGATAAGATCCCAAAAAGAGACGCCTATTACGATCATGTAATTTGGTGCAGCAGGTATAACTCTTAGGCCTTACGAGTACCTGCTGGGCTTTGGTATCAAAACATCTTCTCTCCTGTATGTTTTTTTGCAGCTCATTGTGGATTATTTTTAGTACCTCCCAATCTTTTGGTCCCTACAATGAATGACATTTTCCAGCAATGGTAATTCATTACATGTTTTCTAAACCAAAACAAAGATTTACGGATATTGCTGGGGTATTTTGATAAATATGCAAGGTATACCTTCATTACTGGTATATGGATATCCTCTTTTGGATTTCAGTTAATATTCTTCCGTAATCAAAATGAAAATATAACATTTCAGTAGGATGTCTTTTGTTTAATTATTAACTCACGAACATTTATGACACGATGTAGCGGCTACAGATACTAACGATTCTTATCAATTGATTATTACATTTTGTTAATTCGGTCAAACTAAAGAGCAAACGTAACAAAAGTGTTGATGGTATACATGAAAATTAAACAAAACTTTTTTTTCAAATCGATAAATATTTCATGTAAGACTTTTATTATTAGAGAGGTTAAGCAACCTTATGAACGTGTAGAAGGGATTCCTCAGAATTATCTGTGCTGACATCATCGATTTATGTGCTTTTGCATCTGCTACACGTAGCAACCTTTTGTAGCCCGGCGATTACAAGTAAGTCCAAATATGTAGACAATTGTGCTTGAATCACGGATTTTCGGAATGATTTTTTTTGTTTTTTTTTGTTTTTGTTTGAATATTGTTTTTTGAGCATATGTTTTTCTGACAAACTTCTGTCTTTCTCGCTTAAGTTACAAAACATCGAGAAATCGAGTGTTCAAATTAGACTTTAAGACATATCAGTTCAGACAAGTATATGTGATAACGTCTTTTTTCGCCGTTCCAGATAACGTCAACGAATACACGTGTAACCTACATGTAAGGTTGCTTAAATGCTGTATTGATATTACTGAACTATAACCTTCGATAAAAACCTTTAACAAAGACATTGACACTTTATCAGTAACAAAAGTAATGTAACACAAAGTCAGATGAAATAAATTCCGCGTACACGTCAACCTCTTGAGCAGACATAATTGAAAAAGCATTCCTTGCTGCAAGATTTTTTAATAATAAAGCAGCATTGTGACAGATGTTTAGTTAAGACACTCGCTTTGTCCTCCGAGAAAGTCACAATAAAAAAGATTAAAAGGGATACCATGCTAAAGCAAAGATGACATTGAATGATGAAACAGATCGGTAGTCCTTAGTCTCTTGTCTGCATTATCGAAACTCGATGGAGATGTTCTTTTAGGTTAATAGGATTTTGTGATATCTAAATATAGAAAAAAAAGTTGCGGCAAACAATGTAAACTGATCCCTCTACCATCGCAATTCTAAGGCGGACTTTAAAACTTTATACCGATTTTCTAACTTGAAGGTAGCATTAAGAACCTAAAAAATGAGTGTAAATTATAATGTCTTACTCTGAAATCTAAAAAAAAGAGGACAGATATTTTTTAAAATTATAACTGCAGCTGCATATGCTCTATAAAATGTACCTCGATAATATAGTTATTCATTTAAAACTAATATCTAAAATAGAGACATTTAAAAATCAATTTAATATAATTGGTTTATTTTTGTTAAACGCCCTATTAAAAGCCAGTGTCACTTTAAGGACGTACCTGGCTTTGGAGGTGGAGGAAAGCCGGAGTACCCAGGGAAAACCCATCGGCCTTCGGTCAGTACCCTGGCAACTGCCCCAAGTGGGTTTCGAATTCGCGACCCAGAGGTGGATCAGGACACTTTAATCACTCGGCCACCGCGGCCCCTAATTTGACATAATCAGGGCCCAGTTGTTCCAAAGGCGATAAGGGAAATCGCAGTTTCAAAACAATTCAAAATCCTGATAAAATACTTTCTGGTAAAACGAACTTGGCATTTTTCTTTCTTTACAAAACTGTATAGCAGTCGTCCGTCTCTTCCTACATGCCTATTCTTACATACACAGGTGTAAAAGTGAAGAAGAAATGAGACTCGCTTATTAAGTGATTAAGCTAATAACCTTGTGACCAATTGGGACACGGACTATTAACAAAATTCATCATTGTCTACACGTAAGTAAAAAGGTTGAATGTATTTCATTATAGATAGTTTATGTAGAAAGGAAAACAAAGTAAATAACGTTCTCTCGGATTTAAGCAATAGATTATTCAATTCAGTTGCACAAAATATATAAGTCATTTATTTTCTTGTTTTTTTTTATCTATTTTTTGTTCATTTAGGAATGAAGAGCGGACTTAAAGCTTACCAGTATATCAAGTTTTGCAAATAGTTATCAAAACGTGATACACCAGTGTCAGATGTTTCTGTAAATGCAGAACATTATGCATTAAGTAAAGAAATAGGACCATGATGTCACATCTTTTTTTGTATGTGTATATATATACTCTGTAAGGCCCGGCGACTCACAACTCCCCAGCTGGCGATAGGCGTGGTATGCACACAGAAAAACCTACACAGTTATCACGTAAGTTTTTTTTTCTATGATGTGTTAATATATCCTTCTTTTCTATTTGTTTATTTTTTTTATTATACTAACACAATATACACAAATGAGTTTCCTTTTGTGAAGTTTTTTTATTGAGTAACTTCACTAATTACTTCTGATTGTCCTTGAACAATGTGCTAATGTGTCGCTACATTCAAGGATTTTTCTGGCTTTAATTGTTCTACTAGTTTTATCAACACACTTAACTTATGTCAGTCATTGGAGATTATTCCTGAACTTATAGCTTTCCGTAGAAAAACATTATTGGGTTTTGGGGAATCTTTTTTTTTTTTTTTTTTTTTTTTTTAGTTGAGGTGTTTTTGTATTGTGTAATGAGTCCTTATAGAATATTCAATTTTAAAGAATTGCCTTCATTAAGCTTTAATCGAACGTTGATGAAACTAGGGCCAGTTTAGCCCGAATGTCCTTTGGCTATCACACCAGCCTAAAACAGATGTCAGATAGAGGGTCAGAGGACAATACTATATGAAAACGTGGAATTCTCCGATGTAGTGTTTAGTGTCGCTAAGATTTTGGTTGGTGACCAAATAAATCAGGCTCGACAGAACATCTACCTTGTATTACGGATAAATGAGATATTTATCCGAAAGCTCTCATTTAGTTCCATGTTGAAAATTTCCGACATTAATCGACGCTATATTACAAAATATTTAGGTCGCGATAGACCTAAGTAGTATAGTATGTGTGTTTCGACACGGGAACCATGTGCCTGTGCCCCAGTGCCCTCATTATACATTCAAAATGGCGGTGCATCTGCTTACGTAATATCATGTTCAAGATAAAGGTTCATCCGGTGACAACACATCGGGTTCAAGATGCTGGTACATCCGGTTTCGTCACATCCTGTTCAAGATGCGGTGCATCCGGTTCAAGATGGCGGTACATCCGGTTTCGTCACATCCTGTTCAAGATGGTGGTACATCCGAAATACAAGATGTGCACCAGAGGAGCAGAGGTATCCGTTCCTGCGAAGCAGACAGGCATAAAGATTTGGTCAAGATTGACGGCGATGATACCCTAACAGGAGAGAGTTCGAAAATGTACGTGGAGACGAATAAGTATACATACGTTCGGGTACCGGACGCTACCTCCTGATAAGAGACCGATAAACTGTGCGTTAAAGATATAATAAAAAAAAAAAAGGGAGAACGTGTATTGGCCTCGAATTATTTGTCATCGAAATTAATTGATATTTACAGTAAATATACTTATGTTGGGGGGGGGGCTTTAATATTTCTCACAAAGCTTGAAAAATGTAAGGTCACGTCACGTTCCGTTCGTCAATATCTGTCATTTCCTTCATTCCACGAGATGTACTCGCCATTTTGAAAAATGAACCAACAAGCAAATTATCGCCTGTTTTTTAATGTCACATGACAAAAAAACAGCTGAAAAAATAGTGCGCTGAGTATGAAAAAGATAACCAACACTTTTTGTTTCTTTCAACGTTTGATATCGTATATTTGACTTATATAAAATACATTTTTAAATTGATAAACCGTAGCAAAATTATTTTCCTGTGAACAGCGAAATCGCATAACGCCATATTCGCGGAAAGCATAAGTGATGCGGTCAGCCGCCATGTTTAGCTGTGGAAATTGTATACGCACGAATCGAAAGTGGAACTCGCGAAGAAACATGGGGCATTTTGAAGTGTCACTTGATTGGAAGTGGATGCACTGCTCGGCATTGCTATTTGGCGATTTCTTTCACCTAAGAAATGGCTTTAGTTGACTAGACAATCTGTGGAACGCGAGAAACAAGCCGTTTTAAACATTTTTCACTTTCATACTCGGAGACCGAGTCCAGTCTAACAGACAACAGAATGCATTTGTTGACGACTTACTTATTCATACGGCATGAAAGTACATTTGCAGTATAATGAAATTCAACTATGAGACAATAAACATATTTAATGGCAATTTTCAACACATACAGATTAGTGCTTGTGTTAATCTCCATCAAGCAAAGCCTCGCTGCTAGGGCTCATATTGTAGCAGCTGTCTGTATTCCTTCACCTACTGGGTGTTATAGCCTGAGACACTGGGTGTTATAGGCGTATGGTTTGGTTTGGTTTATTTTGTTTAACGTCCTATTAACAGCTAAGGTCATTTAAGGACGGCCTCCCGTGCGTGCGACATGCATGCGTGTGGTGAGTGGATATGTGTGTTTTGGGAGGCTGCGGTATGTTAGGTATAGGCGTATGGTGGCTTAGCATTGTGTCAGTAGGAAAATGCGGAGCAAATAAAAATATTTCACAATGGTAACAATTGGTTGCCAAACGTTATTCTTAATATATAATTTCCTGTCCCGTAACGTCATCTACGGTAATTGCGTCGAGTCCCCTACGTCACATCCAGAACGTCATACCCCCACGCCATTCACATCGCATCGTCAACAAACATCATCTATCCAACTGCTTTTGTACGCTCCTTCAGATGTATATCAATGGCGTTAACAACGAACCCGCGTAATTCTTTGCAGAAGAAGATACGGTGAAGCTACGATAGAAAAGACTTCTGTTGCAATTATGATAAGTTCTCCATTCGTGTTGGACCTTGAAAGGTGGAGAGGATTGTACAAGAACATGATGGAAGGCCAATTCGATCCGTACCTTTATAAGATGAACTAAAAGGTTGGAGACACTACTGACAGGAGGAGTAATCCGTTTATCATACCACTATGTATCTATACCTGTCGGGAAATCAAGGAAAGGTGAACAACAAGAAAATGGGGCACGAAAGGAGCTCAAAACGGAAGAAAAATGACAATTTTCAAACCGGTACTGGTGGCACGGCAAACAGGAAGAGGAGATCATCAGAAAGCACATTGAAATCGATCGAATAGAAAAGAACCTGTCAACATTAGTACATATCCTAATGCAAGTAAATCACCGTCACCACCACCACCGCCAACATTATCCCCACAATCCACCATAACCTCATTTAATCCCCGCTACCAACCACTATCACAATCCATATACACTGTAACCAATACAACCACAACCACAATCCACCATGACCGCCTAACTCCCACTATCCACAACCACCACAATCCATAAACACCATCAAAAACACCCATTTCGGATCTACGACGATGTTAAACTCCGAAAAAAACTGAAAAGGGTCATTAGCGTCCAAGCTTCTGGACTGAAAGGACGCAGAAATATGTCAGAGATAAGACAATGCAAACTGATTTTGTTTTCGATAAAAGATGTACTTCAAAGCCACGTACAACTGAACATTCGGAACGCCAGTATCAACCGACGAACGGCGCGTTTTTCGCCACAGAACATGCGTTTCAATACTCGTTCATTGTGGCGAATTCTGGACCCACATGGCAAGATCTTGTTGAATAAATATTACTGGGGAAGCGTACACGTATACGTATACTACAGCTCTTCAAGAGATCGCAACCCTTGGACATGTATGACATTATCAGAGAAACAGCTGACCCAAGATTCGAGTCCATGAGGGGAATACCTCGAGACCTAGAAGATCACTTCCGTGACCCATGGTAAGGATCATCTCAGGATCATTTCAGGTAAGTTAGAGCTGGAACTTGAGAAGTTTGAAATAGGTGTTGTTTAGGAAAACCATGATTGCACAATCATATTACAAAATGGCCGCGTGGCTGCTATGTCAAAGTTTTTACGAGGCTGAAAAGTAACAACACTTTGTTGGTTCCCCTTCCTTAACATCCTCACCAATTTCCTGTTCAATGAAACGAGCGGAACTGGGGAAGAAGTTTGAAATATGTTTTTCAAGATGGCAGTCATAGCGGCCATCTTGGATTTCAGACAGACCCGAAAAATAACAACACTTGGTCAGGACCATCCCAGCATCATTTCAGGCAAGTTTCAGCTCAATCCCACTGGTGGAATTTGAGAAGAAGTTTGAAAACCATGATTGCGCAATCATGTTATAAAATGGCCGCCATGGCTGCCATGTCAAAGTTTTTAAGAAGCCGGAAAAAAACAACATTTTGTTGACTCTTTCCAAAACATCCTAACCAATTTCCAGCTCATTGGCACTAGTGGAACTGGAGAATTTAAAAATTTGTTTTTCAAGATGGCTGCCATGGTGGCCATCTTGGATTTCTGATTGACCCGATAAACAACAACACTTGGCCAGGACCATCTCAGGATCATTTCTGGTAAGTTACAGCTGAATCCCACTTGAGAAGAAGTTTGAAATAGGTGTTGTGCAGGAAAACCATGATTGCGCAATCATGTTACAAAATGGCCGCCATGGCTGCCATGTCAAAGTTTTTACGAAGCCGAAAAATAACAACACTTTGTTGGCTCTTCTTTCTTAACATCCTCACCAATATCCAGCTCAATGGTACCAGTGGAACTGGAAAAGAAGTTTAAAATGTGTTTTCAAGATGGCTGCCATGGCGACCATCTTGGATTTCTGACCGACCCAATAAATAACAACACTTGGCCAGGACCATCTCAGAATCATTTCTGGTAAGTTACAACTGAATCCCACTCGTGGAATTTGAGAAGAAGTTTGAAATAGGTGTTGTTCAGGAAAACCATGATTGCGCAATCATGTTACAAAATGGCCGCCATGGCTGCCATGTCAAAGATTTTAAGAAGCCGAAAAATAACAACACTTTGTTGGCTCTTCTTTCTTAACATCCTCACCAATTTCCAGCTCAATGGCACCAGTGGAACTGGAGAAGTTTTAAATGTGTTTTCAAGATGGCTGCCATGGCGACCATCTTTGATTTCTGACCGACCCAATAAATAACAACACTTGGCCAGGACCATCTCAGGATCATTTCTGGTAAGTTACAGCTGAATCCCACTCGTGGAATTTGAGAAGAAGTTTGAAATAGATGTTGTTCAGCAAAACCATGATTGCGCAATTATGTTACAAAAAGGCCGCCATGGCTGCCATGTCAAAGTTTTTACGAAGCCGAAAAATAACAACACTTTGTTGGCTCTTCTTTCTTAACATCCTCACCAATTTCCAGCTCAATGGCATGAGTGGAACTGGAAAAGAAGTTTAAAATGTGTTTTTCAAGATGGTTGCCATGGCGGCCATCTTGGATTTCTGACCGACCTGAAAAATAACAACACTTCCTCAGGACCATTCCAGGATCATTTCAGGCAAGTTTCAGCTCAATCTCACAAGTAAAACTTGAGAAGAAGTTTCAAATGTGTTTTCAAAATGGCGGCTGTGGTGGCCATCTTGGATTTCAGACATACCCGAAAAATAACAACACTTAGTCAGGACCATCCCAGCATCATTTCAGGCAAGTTTCAGCTCAATCCCACTGGTGGAACTTGAGAAGAAGTTTGAAATGTGAAAAGTTTACGCACGGCGGACGGCGCACGACGACGGACGAAACATGATGACTATAGGTCATCCTGACCTTTCGGTTTTTTTTGTTGATTTGTAAGAAGAAAATTACAAAAAATGAAAGTGGGTCTTTTCGGTCCATTGTGTCCCAATTCAGGTGGTCGGTTGTACTGTGGCCTACAAAAAGGTGAGACACGTTTGAAATTTTGATTTTTAATAAGTGCTTTTGGATAATTAATATCTCATTCATCCAAAAATGTTAGGAAGATAAAATTTTGCGACACCAAACGTTGTCGGAGAATTCCACGCTTTGATATAGTAGTGCGCTGTGGTCCTACACCAGACATCTACCTATCAGTAAGTATATTCACGGTGTAAGGACCAGAGGAAACTCGGGCTAGAATTTTTAAAATTGTTTTTCTTTTTGTGTTGGCAGGGAGTAATTTGACCATGGTCATGGTATATTGACACCCTCCTTCAACCACCATTCTGCTATTCTCTCTTTTATTGACCCATACTCAAAATATGTTTCTTCAGTCATCTTCAAGTATAAAAAAAAAATGGTAACTTAATGTTTAAAGACAAGAGTTTCTTTTTGGGAGGGGGGAGGGGGGGGGGTGTAATTACATTATGATCATGGTATACCCCCCCCCCCCCCCCCTATATACTCTGTTTATTCTCAAATCGTCAAATATAAAGAAGAAACCTTTTACATATTATTCTGATCCCGGGCTCACTTTACCAAAGGGGTAAAAATACCACACAACACCTACATTAAACTACGGTGGAAGGGAGAATAATGAACACATGTTCTTTACTTTTCTCTCTACAGAGGAAACGTAGTGATGGCGATTCCAACATATCTGTTCGAGGTGTTCTTACTGTGGATACAGTTCATCGGTTCAGCTGGACAATTCGAGGGAGGTGAATTGTTAGATGGTTTGGGCGGGCTCGGTAAGTTATTTAATCTCCGATATTTTCACAACTCCCCTAGATCTTAATGTGTGATTAGAAAAAAACACGTCAATAATCTAAAATGTTAATCAAGCCACATAATTCAGTTCTGCTGCTGTGAATAGGAACTGTTTAATGCGAGTTGGCTTGGGTTTTTTTTTTATTATTATTATTTTTTTTTTTTTTTTTTTTTTTCTTGTATGTGCTTAAGATATGGCATGAGGTTGTTCCCTTGTGGAATTACGTATTGCAGTCATATTGCAGTTTTACATGAATTTATGTTTTATGGAAATCATATATTTTTTATCTTCCATGTGTGTTAACTATACCATGAAGGCTCGCATTAATTCATATATTCATTTATATAAGTTACCACAACTTGTTGCCGCATCCTGTACTACTGTAAACGTGGTTATTTTCGCAGGGGGTAATTTTTGCATTTTCGATACGTAAACTATACGCGTTGGGGTAATTTTCGCGATCGATTCACATTCGTTTGTAGTTCGAGATTTCGCAAATTGATATCAAAATAATACGCGATCAAAAGGACTCCGTGTAATTAGCGTAAATTCCCCCCTCGCGTAAATTTCGACGTTTACAGTATGTACTATATTGTTGTACAGACATTTCCGGATATTTTCTACTCGGTCTAATGTTAGTGACATTCCGGATATTTTGACCCGGCTCTCCGTGTCTTGTATTTGCCGTGTGATATGTTACTTCCGTTGTTGTTGTAGAGTTTGCCGCGATTAAACGTGAGCCAAGCTCTGCGACTTGTGTTGTTATTTAATAACACTTAACGCACCATCCTGGCACAACAATATGTTGTTATGAACTTAATGTTAAAGTATAAATGATATAAAGTTTTTTCAGTCATATATTGAATTACAAACCTAATGCACTTGACTGTTACTAATATAGAATTGCATCAAATGATGTCTTTATTTCAGGTCCGTTAACGACCGATCGCACCACTACACGTGATAATGGCCTACTTAATGCGAACGATTTTGTTGATCAAAAGAAAAGAATCTTAAGTGCAGAGGCGATAAAAGTGGGTAATTTAGTGAAATTGTGAACATTTTGTTAGCAATATTTTGATATATCAATGGAAAAATTAGAGACTTTATGGGATTAGACACGATGTTAGATTCTGTTCATAAAAGTCATTAAAGGTGGTCACCGCTGAAGCTAATGGCATTTTTTTCTGAGAGGAATAAACAAAGAACAACTGTTAGATTGTCTCTTTTCCTAACCAGATGCCACGTTTTGAATAAATGTGTGATTACACAAATATTTAGGGAAGTACTTCGACCGAACTCGTCAGGCTGGCGACTTAATATGCAAATGAGGCTGCCATTATATTTAGCTCCCATGTTACAGTCAGTGCGTAAACAGGTCGAAGTTTTAATTGTTTTTTTTAAAGATGGCGGTCATCTCAGTTTGAAATGTGAAACCTTTATTGACGGCGTATGACGAAACACGGTAGCTATTGGTCATTCAGGCCAAGCAAAAAATAGAATAATAATATGAAAAAGGACGACATTGATGGAATAGACAACATCAGAAGATAGAAACGACTCAAAGAAGAAGAGCCGGGACAGTTGTTGATGATCTCGAACTTGCCGGCACTCTACGATTTCGTGTTGTCAACTTGCTTGCCTTAGCTGTTGATAGGACGTTAAACAAATTAATCCAAGCCAAACTTCGATAGCGATATACATGTCAATTCTAATACTTGCAGATCGTGATATTTTCTTCGTTGGTACACGCAAAGTCTGTCTGCCTTTCAAATGAACCAAATCCATTAATCTGATTGCTTTCGCTTAAAATCTTACAATCAATGTATTCTGTGGTTTGTTTAGCTAGTTAACAGAAAGGCAGACAATGCCGACACATGTGCGAGCCCATATAGGCCGTTTCTACGTTCGAGGCGAAGAAGTGTTAAATAAGAAGCATTTTGATTCGTCGATAAAAATCTAAATTTTCACTTCCGACACGACAATATACTGTCTAGTTAAATCAGTGGATGGAGAAATGAACATTTTGACCTTAAGGACTTGCACAACTAAATCAGTCAATCAGCTGGTGTTTCACCTGAACCAAGTCCCTGAGAAAAATGTGTTTCTTAGGTTTGCAGCTGTTTTCCTGAGTAAAAAACATGTGAAATGGGTCATTTCTATATACAAGAATAAAGAGTAGAGTCTTGAGGTTTTGAAAATCAAAAATATATAAAATAGAATGACGTAGGATTCGAGGTGTAAAAAGGCGGGGATTTCCCCAGGTGGGGGTTCCCCAGTGTACTGTAAATGTCAGGGTTACTGTCTTTCGAGTATCCATGTGCTCCTATATGCCATTAAACCTATACAATAACAACATTCATCCGATAGAAAAAACTTCAAACTTTCATTTGATATAAATTTTACATCATTTGAACTTCAAACGAGCGAATGAAAGGATGGGGTCACTAGTAATAACATATAGTAAATAATTTAGTTGTGCGAGTCCTTTAAGCTATGTATGTTTGAAAATTTTAGTTTTCCTGATCTTAAGAGGTGACCACCATAATGTAAGGTAGTTCCATCTGTAGTTGACTTTAACAAACAAGAAGAATTCAGTATATGTATAAACAACAATTTTTTGCTAATTATAATTTCATCTTTCTTTAGTTTTATAGTGTTCTTATTGCCTTAGCGGCGGTGAAGACACAATTAAAGAACATAAACAGATAATATACATAAATTTTTATGTTCATACTGATGATAGTTTGCATGATATTCTTTTCGTTGCTTCAATAACATAAATGATTCTCACATTACAGAATATGAGTCCTGGTACATACGATGATTTAATCGCCCAGATTATCGAAGATAAGGACGGTTCCCACATGGTTCGTATGCAAATGAGATTGTTGTACATATCGAGAGGTGTATGTTTAGATTAAACTTGAAATATACACTTGTATTATGAATATAAGTAAGATGTCAGATTATAATCATCGAATTGAAAAACCTACAAGCTGATGTATGCGGTATTTAGCTGAAGGTCAATGCAACTGGCCGATGCGTAATTATTTGGCAAATATTGAAAACACTAGATAATAACCATATTATCAATTAACTAACCATTTATGTGAAAATAAGTCGCTCCAAGTTTTATTGGTGTCATTACAGCGACCATTGGCATATATACTAAGACATAATGAAAACAGTGGTATATTTAAGCATTGAACGGCTTTCAGTTGGCATTCATAGTCAATATGAATTCCAACTGGACAGAGGCAAATTCCATGAAGCGCGCTAGCGCTTCATGTTGAATTTGCCTCTGTCCAGTTGGAATTCATATTGACTATGAATGCCAACTAAAAGCCGTTCAATTCTTATATTTACCATCTGCGATTTTTTATTTGTCATGCGATTTTTGTTTTAAAATTTTCAAATTCAAATTTCCCGCGCTTACCAGTAGCAGAGATCACTTCCTGTTGGCAGTTCATAGGCTGGTGAACTCGCAACTGAATTGGTAGTGTTATATAGTGGCAGTGCCATACAATGGTAAATATAATCATGTCAACAGACTAGGATTGTTAATCATTCATTCGCTCATATAGGCTGTAATGTTCAGTCACATATTGAAAAAAATATATAGAGGATATCTAACAGTGTCTTCAGTAATACCAAATATATTTCACGAGTGGGGCTAATATTTTGATATTTTTCACGAGTGCGCAGCACGAGTGAAAAATATCAAAATATTAGCCACACGAGTGAAATATATTTGATATTACTGCAGACACTGTTAGATATTTTGTTTATTACATTTTTTATCAACGAAAAACCTACCCCGTATGCTAACTAGGCCTACAACGAAAGTTTGCATACAAAAAAGTAGTCCCCCCTGTCCAGGTGCTGACATATATGTCGGGCTTTCTGATTGGTCAATTATTTTGGTATTTTCTAATCATTAATTTCATTGGTCAAATCAGCAAAAGTGATATTTTTCACGGGAAAATATCACTTTCATAGAATGAATAATTTTTGATATTACACTCGTAAAAATGTAATAAAATTCCATTTCTTTATTTTGAATCATTAAAATATCACATTTAGTTACTAAGCTAAGATTGTTCGTGATGTTAGTTTGTTCCTGTTGATATGGTCGGCGACCGTCGTTTGACCTTTACCCAGTAGCTGCTAGTACCGTCTGACGTCTTGTGCCACATTCCCTACGATTGGCTTTAATACGTCATCGAAAATTTGTGACAACAATCTATATCTTTACATCAGTACTTATAACATTTCTGTATCCGATTCAACATGTTTTAACCGACAACCTTTTGCGTTCGTCAATGTCCACTTATCGAGCTATGCCGTCTAGCGATGCAGGTCGTCGCATACACAAATCTAACTTGCGATTCTTATAGTATCCACTGTTATAGTCAGTTTCAAAGAACTGTACAATGGAAACATCAAAAATCGTAAGCAGTATAGTGAACATTATTAAACGTGTTCCTTTGGGGATCCGGCAACTTGTTTTCCTCGCTTCAAATTCTAAATATGTCACGTTATTCAATATTGTCGGACTCTTTTAATATTGATTGACTTTTTCAATATTAGGTGACTGTTTTCAATATTGGCCGACCTTTTTAATATTCAATGATTTTTTTCAATATTTGGTGACTTTTTTCAATATTGGCCAACGTTTTCAATATTGAGTGAGTTTTCCAATATTGGATGACTTTTTCCAATATTGAGTGACTTTTCCAATATTGAGTGACTTTTCCAATATCTGGTGACTTTTCAAATATTTATTGAATTTTTCAATATATGCCGACTTTTTCAATAATTAGTGACTTTTTCAATATTGGCCGACATTTTTTTTTGGTCGTGTTTTTAATTTATATGGATACATCAGCATAAGGGCAATGTAACTATAGTTAATTGATAAAGAAATGATTCTTAGCCGAGGAAGAAATGACGACGCGCCCTACGGAACGAGCAAAACGACGAGCATATCTATGCTCCTCAAACACTGCTGCAACTGCAAGGAAACAGTATATAATTTGGTTACAATTACATAGGTATGCAAATTCTTGATACGTGTAATTTATAATGTGATTTGTATTTTCTTTGTAGTTTAAAGTTGATCCAAACTTCATGTTAGACAGCCAACTTTTAAATGACAAACATTTGGGTACAGATGCCATTTTAGGCACATTGCCAGTAAGTATATTACACCCACTGACAACAAGTCAAATACAATTTGAATCATATGCATATCAATGTAATGTTGTGACTTTTTAACCCATAGGAAAAAGACAGTGATATGATTGATATATCAAATGCCTGGTAATTATGTTATTGTTTCAATGTAACTATACCGAACCTTACTAAGGATTTCATTTTCACTTTACCAATCCTTACTATCGATTTCATTTTCACTATATCGATCCTTACTAAGGATTTCATTTTCACTTTACCAATCCTTACTATTGATTTCATTTTCACTAAACCGATCCTTACTATGGATTTCATTTTCACTTTACCAATCCTTGATATGGATTTCGTTTTCACTATACCGATCCTTACTATTGATTTCATTTTCACTATATCGATCCTTACTAAGGATTTCATTTTCACTATATCGATCCTTAATATGGATTTCATTTCACTATACCGAACCTTAATATGGATTTCATTTCACTAAACCGAACCTTACTAATGATTTCATTTTCACTTTACCAATCCTTGCTATCGATTTCATTTTCACTATATCGATCCTTACTAAGGATTTCATTTTCACTATATCGATCCTTACTAAGGATTTCATTTTCACTTTACCAATCCTTACTATGGATTTCATTTCACTATACCGATCCTTAATATGGATTTCATTTCACTATACCGAACCTTACTATGGATTTCATTTTCACTTTACCAATCCTTGATATGGATTTCATTTTCACTATACCGATCCTTACTATGGATTTCATTTTCACTATATCGATCCTTACTAAGGATTTCATTTTCACTATACCGAACCTTACTAAGGATTTCATTTTCACTATATCGATCCTTACTAAGGATTTCATTTTCACTTTACCAATCCTTACTATGGATTTCATTTCACTATACCGATCCTTAATATGGATTTCATTTCACTATACCGAACCTTACTATGGATTTCATTTTCACTTTACCAATCCTTGATATGGATTTCATTTTCACTTTACCAATCCTTGATATGGATTTCATTTTCACTATACCGATCCTTACTATGGATTTCATTTTCACTATATCGATCCTACTAAGGATTTCATTTTCACTAAACCGATCCTTGATATGGATTTCATTTTCACTATACCGATCCTTACTATGGATTTCATTTTCACTATATCGATCCTTACTAAGGATTTCATTTTCACTAAACCGATCCTTACTATGGATTTCATTTTCACTTTACCAATCCTTACTATGGATTTCATTTTCACTTTACCAATCCTTACTATGGATTTCATTTTCACTTTTTAAAATAGATTTCATTGTCACTGTACCAATCCTTTCCATCGATTTCATTTTCACTATACCGATTCCTATTTTTAATTTCATTGTTACTGTATCAATCCTTCCTTTGGGTAACAATAAAGAATTTTACCTGTGTTTGCCATCAGTATTTTTTCCCAATCGTTATTACAATAAACAGATTGATCATGTCTGTTTATCTAATCATCAGGTAAATCGATAAGCCCTCGAATTATGAAAATTAATGTATGATTTAATTTCAGTATTTAATCGTGCTGATATTTTAGTTAATGTAATCCTCATCCTCTGCCATTACAACATCGTTTGTATTTCCTACAGGAACTTCCTGCTTTCATTCCTGAAAATGGCGAGCCAATGGTAGGTTGATCGTTACATATGCTATTTACTTATAACATCAGTTTACTCATACATACAGAACGTCAAAGCAAAGATGAACATCAATTTACTCATACATACAGAACGTTAAAGCAAAGGTGAACATCAGCGTATTTAATTTTAAAGTTCAAATGTTTATCTTTGCACTGTATGCAATCATCGCGAATATGGCGAAATAAATGGTTTTTTTAATTATTGATCTTATTACCTGAAATTACCGAAAAGCCATTTGTCTACCAATACTATACATGTATAGTGTTTCTTTTGTGTCGATCTATCTTATTGGTCATTTGTACACCTTAATTTGACTTCTTCGTAGGATTTTTCAATCAGGTTTAGTTAATTTTACATTAGAACAAATACCCGATTGTTTTTCCCCATCGATTTTTTGTCATGACTCAGTTCCATTTAATTTCCAGACTACATACAGCAGAAAAAAGCGCGCAGCTTTTGCAGAGGGAAACTGGGATATCTGGCCAGAAAAAGAGATTCCTTATACGACGGCATACATGACTAACGGTAAGTAACAAACACAGTAGATCTACAAAGTAATACCGTACACAGAGGCTATCATGACACATAAGTTATATACCCGGCGGTATTATACCGTACACAGAGGATATCATGACACATAAGTTATATACCCGGCGGTATTATACCGTACACTGATGATACCATGACATATAAGTTATATACCCGGTGGTATTATACCGTACACAGAGGATATCATGACACATAAGTTATATACTCGGCGGTATTATACCGTACACTGAGGATACCATGCCACATAAGTTATATACCCGGCGGTATTATACGGTACACAGAGGATACCATGACACATAAGTTATATACCGGGCGGTATTATACGGTACACAGAGGATACCATGACACATAAGTTATATACCCGGCGGTATTATACCGTACACAGAGGATATCATGACACATAAGTTATATACCCGGCGGTATTATACCGTATACAGAGGATACCATGACACATAAGTTATATACCCGGCGGTATTATACCGTACACAGAGGATATCATGACACATAAGTTATATACCCGGCGGTATTATACCGTACACAGAGGATATCATGACACATAAGTTATATACCCGGCGGTATTATACCGTACACAGAGGATATCATGACACATAAGTTATATACCCGGCGGTATTATACCGTACACAGAGGATACCATGACACATAAGTTATATACTCGGCGGTATTATACCGTACACTGAGGATATCATGACACATAAGATATATACCGAGCGGTATCATACCGTACACAGAGGATATCATGACACATAAGTTATATACCCGGCGGTATTATACCGTACACAGAGGATATCATGACACATAAGTTATATACCCGGCGGTATTATACCGTACACAGAGGATATCATGACACATAAGTTATATACTCGGCGGTATTATACCGTACACTGAGGATACCATGACACATAAGTTATATACCCGGCGGTATTATACCGTACACAGAGGATATCATGACACATAAGTTATATACTCGGCGGTATTATACCGTACACAGAGGATACCATGACACATAAGTTATATACCCGGCGGTATTATACCGTACACAGAGGATATCATGACACATAAGTTATATACCCGGCGATATTATACCGTACGCTGAGGATATCATGACACATACAGTACGCGTCAGGTGGTATGGTCCCCAATCACCGCCACAGTGGCGAGGTCTAATCCCTTCCACTCATTCAGTCGGTTGCATGTCGGTTGAAACACCGGCTGACACCGGCTCAAAACCCGAGTGGTCACCTGTTTACTGACACCGCGCGACACGGTGTGGAAGAGTGTTGGGGATTAGTGAAACAAAGGTCCTGATTCATGATTGACAGGTACACTGCCTGATACCGTGATGTGTTTGTTGGAACATACCTTGTCGTACAGTACAGGTACTCTGTAGCTGGACTTACATTTTGTACTTACAGTATCCAGAAACGTGATATATCTGATATACAAGTCTCTGCAGTATCCCAGCCCGGTGTTGAGAAAACGGAGATATTTTTTTATGTAATGAAATCACGATCTATACTAGCGATACTACAGATGTATTGTGTTGTAAATGTACGGTACATATACACTCCAAATTATGTACGTTTTTAGTTTTTAAATCCTAGCTAGATGAGTACCACAAATGTTTACCGGGAAATCGAGAAAACAAAACACTGTAACATTTAAGGATATTTTGCCGCCTTGGTGTTTGTGTTATTTATAGCAATATTGTGATTGGAGCGCGAGCGAGTAAATCCCGCTCGGCTTTCGATTGACTTTGAAGTAAGTCTTGAATGATTAATATAATAATAACTTAACTAAAACAAAAACAAAAGCATATGACACTTCTGTCTGTTTATGTCCCCATTGAACACTATACATCTGGTCTATCGTAACACTACCATCACAAAGAATCCTGGATCTCAGAACAACTAAACTAGTATCATGAAATCTGATACGTATATATCCTGATATACACAAGTCTCTGATGAAATTAACTAAACAGTTTGAACATCCTTTCGTAATATTCCGAGGTGGCATATTGAACAGAAAATATGTTATCGGTACTAGTGTATCGAGTGTGCTGACTTAACGTACATGTACACTTATAATATGTATAAGAGCCACGATATAATTATTACAATTTGACAGTTTGAGTATGAGTAGAGTTTTAAAGTAATTTTTTTTCCGAATGTTAAATAAACAAAGAGTTGTCATGGTATCATTATGAAAACTTGATGAAGCCATATATGCTCATGACCGCCTTTTTACTACCGGACGCTAATTATATAATTAGTATATATTAACCCATGAATCCAGACACGACCGCGGCTCTATCACACGCCTCGGTTAGTTCAATGTACAGGCAGATACAATGTACGTATATTGTATATTTACATAGATTCATATTAATTTCTGGTAAACTAAAAAAAAATATTTGGACGTATTACCAGAAACGCGTATTAGGGATAAATAAAATCGCTATTTACCCGTACAACTGGTGCATGGCTCCTTTTATTCGTGACCAGTCAAACATATCCCTTATCGAGAAGGCCTTGTCCCCCATCACACAAGCGAGCACAGGTAAATCGGTCTTTGCTCATGAGGGTATCACTTCGGGGCAAATAGAGAGCTACTTATCTCTGTTATATATGTTTCTGGTATTACAAATTGTAGCACCTTTTCATTAAAATTTTTGATTTGTTCACAAGTTAAGGGAAATGTGTGCAATTAAAAATAATTAACACAAACGATACATTTTTGTTAGCGCGGCATGCATCAATAACTAGTTGAATATCGTTTTGATACAATACGGAATACGAATTTAAATATTTACATTTGCGCTGCATTGTCGCTATATGAACCAACTAAAGTCTGATTCGGTTCACGAGACTATGAACCTAAACAAGTATTAAAATGAACGTGCGATGAAAGTAAATGTAAATAAAAAAAAATGGCTTAGCTGATAATAATTTTCTGGTTACGGGTGCTGATGTTTCTATAAGATATAAGTAAAAAGAGTATTTTATTTATTTTTGAATTATGTTTGCGGATGTAATACAATGTGAAGATATGTGACACGTTTCGCTCTGATGCGTTGATTGACACTCACTGCACCATTTGTGGGCGTGGTTTTAGAATCATGGATTGTGATTGGTTCGTAGCGTTGGCAATGTTTAAAACATAATTATGGTTACACAATTCAAATCAATACCATTTGCTCACCCTTGAATCGATATACAAATTCTTTATTACATTTACATGTACATGTGTATAAAGCATTAGAGTTTGTACTGCAAGACGAGGTTCGGGCGTTTTGTGTGGCGTGATGCGATGGAGACGGGTACGAAAACTCTATGAGTTAGTGCAGAGACCTATATACTAGTATATAGGTCTCTGGTTAGTGCTTGTTTTAAAAACACCAGAAATATTTTGTCTAAATTGATAATCATCCCACGTACTGATGCCTTACTAGGTATACTTGTGATAATTGACGTCCGTGAGAGTAATAGCAGCTAGGACACGAGTTCGTTGCCAATTAATAAAAATTACGTATGACTATTCATGATCATTCAGCCAATCTACGGCTATACTGTATTTTACGTTTTCTCAAAATCCGAAGGAGCATGTAAATGAATTGTTACATGGTAAAACAATCAGTACAGGTAAAGGTGAAAGGTCGCAAAACTCTGACCACGACCACGTCTCCAGCTGTGAGTCTTCACACCTTTTCCTACGATCTTAATCCCCTACACTCGCCAGGTCCCGGCCGGTGGTGGCCGGTGGAAACACCCGAGTTGAAACACGGGGCGTACTTAATCCCCTACACTCGAGTGACACTCGTAACCCTGAGGGTGAAAGAGAACCATAACACCTGACGCGTACTGTAAGTTATATACCGGGCGGTATTATACCGTACACAGTGGATATCATGACACATAAGTTATATACCGGGCGATATTATACCGTACGCTGAGGATATCATGACACATAAGTTATATACCCGGCGATATTATACCGTACACAGAGGATACCATGACACATAAGTTATATACCCGGCGATATTATACCGTACGCTGAGGATATCATGACACATAAGTTATATACTGGGCGGTATTATACCGTACACTGAGGATACCATGACACATAAGTTATATACCCGGCGGTATTATACCGTACACAGAGGATATCATGACACATAAGTTATATACTCGGCGGTATTATACCGAATACTGAGGATACCATGACACATAGGTTATATACCCGGCGGTATTATACCGTACACAGAGGATATCATGACAC